>NW_028154692.1:35000-37667 GCF_963457635.1 Microchirus variegatus | reverse complement strand
CGAGAGGAACCGCAGGTTCAGACATTTGGTGTATGTGCTTGGCTGAGGAGCCAATGGTGCGAAGCTACCATCTGTGGGATTATGACTGAACGCCTCTAAGTCAGAATCCCGCCTAGACGTAACGATACCGTAGCGCCGCGGATCTTTGGTTGGCCCCGGATAGCCGGCTTCGGTCGGTGAGCAGAGCCCCTCGTGACAGGGTTGGGGTGCGGCCGGACGGACGGTCGCCCCTCTCCTTCATCGCAACGCATGTTTGTGGAGAACCTGGTGCTAAATCACTCGCAGACGACCTGATTCTGGGTCAGGGTTTCGTACGTAGCAGAGCAGCTCCTTCGCTGCGATCTACTGAAAGTCATCCCTCGATCCAAGCTTTTGTCGGGTCGGCCCCGATTCCCCCCCCCCCGGTGACCCGAAATGATTACCGATGGCACGCGCTGGCAAAAACCACAGAGTCCGGAAAAACGACAGAGTCCCTCGTTTAAAGAGAAAAAAAAAAACGACAGAGTCCAAAAGTCTTACCCAGGGCACGGAGGTGGGTCCGGGGCAGGGTTAGGGTAAAGATAGTGGAGGGTGGGCTTAATCGTGGGACCCCCGACAGTGGGTGTGAGGGAGAGGGCCCTCGGTGAGGCAGAGTAGTGGGGTAAGGGCTGGGTAGAGGCCTTTGTGAAAAAGCAGGAAAATGGCATGAAATTGTGTAAAATAGGGTTGACTTCCAGGGTTAGGGGCGGTGTTTGGGGGGTTTTGTGGCCGGGCTAGGACCCCCTCTGGGTCGGGTAAGTGTCAGGTGAAGCCTGGGTGTTGAGCTCCATGAGTTAGTGAAATTTTCCTAAGTGTCCACTTTGACTTCCAGGGTTAGGGGCGGTGTGAGGCAGTGTTTTTGGCGGGGGTAGGACCCCCTCTGGGTCGGGTAAGTGTCAGGTGAAGCCTGGGTGTTGAGCTCCAGGAGTTAGTGAAATTTTCCTAAGTGTCCACTTTGACTTCCAGGGTTAGGGGCGGTGTGAGGCAGTGTTTTTGGCCGGGGTAGGACCCCCTCTGGGTCGGGTAAGTGTCAGGTGAAGCCTGGGTGTTGAGCTCCATGAGTTAGTGAAATTTTCCTAAGTGTCCACTTTGACTTCCAGGGTTAGGGGCGGTGTGAGGCAGTGTTTTTGGCCGGGCTAGGACCCCCTCTGGGTCGGGTAAGTGTCAGGGTAAGCCTGGGTGTTGAGCTCCAGGAGTTAGTGAAATTTTCCTAAGTGTCCACTTTGACTTCCAGGGTTAGGGGCGGTGTGAGGCAGTGTTTTTGGCCGGGGTAGGACCCCCTCTGGGTCGGGTAAGTGTCAGGTGAAGCCTGGGTGTTGAGCTCCAGGAGTTAGTGAAATTTTCCTAAGTGTCCACTTTGACTTCCAGGGTTAGGGGCGGTGTGAGGCAGTGTTTTTGGCCGGGGTAGGACCCCCTCTGGGTCGGGTAAGTGTCAGGTGAAGCCTGGGTGTTGAGCTCCAGGAGTTAGTGAAATTTTCCTAAGTGTCCACTTTGACTTCCAGGGTTAGGGGCGGTGTGAGGCAGTGTTTTTGGCCGGGCTGGGACCCCCTCTGGGTCGGGTAAGTGTCAGGTGAAGCCTGGGTGTTGAGCTCCAGGAGTTAGTGAAATTTTCCTAAGTGTCCACTTTGACTTCCAGGGTTAGGGGCGGTGTGAGGCAGTGTTTTTGGCCGGGGTAGGACCCCTCTGGGTCGGGTAAGTGTCAGGTGAAGCCTGGGTGTTGAGCTCCAGGAGTTAGTGAAAATTTTCCTAAGTGTCCACTTTGACTTCCAGGGTTAGGGGCGGTGTGAGGCAGTGTTTTTGGCCGGGCTAGGACCCCCTCTGGGTCGGGTAAGTGTCAGGTGAAGCCTGGGTGTTGAGCTCCAGGAGTTAGTGAAAATTTCCTAAGTGTCCACTTTGACTTCCAGGGTTAGGGGCGGTGTGAGGCAGTGTTTTTGGCCGGGCTAGGACCCCCTCTGGGTCGGGTAAGTGTCAGGGTAAGCCTGGGTGTTGAGCTCCAGGAGTTAGTGAAAATTTCCTAAGTGTCAACTTAGGGTTACCAGCGGTGTGAGGCAGTGTCTGGGGGGGCCCCCCTGGGGCGGGTAAGCGTCTGTGTAAGCCTGGGTGTTGAGCTCCAGGAGTTAGAGGAAAAAAAAAAAAAAATTTGACTTCCATGGTTTAGGGGCGGTGTGTGGCGGCGGGCCTGCGGGAAACGGGGCACCGGGGCCCGGGTAGACCTCCGCGGAAGTGCCGGTGCGGAGCCTGGAGGTCCAAAAAATTGAAACCCCGGAAAACAGTTAGTATTACCCCCAGGAGGGTCCTCTGTAAGTTTGGAGTGATTCCCATTGAAAATAGTGAAAAAAAGTTCTACTTGGGTGCGAAAATATTTTCTCCAAGTCCTAGTTAGGTGTCTGTGTGGTGGTCTGCGCACAATATCAGGGAGAGCTTTTTTGAGAGCTTTTTGAGATTGCCAAAAATTTTCTAAGTGCCTAAGGGACATAGAAAAATTCTGAGATGGTGGAAATTTTTCTATTTGCCTACGGATGATGGAAATAGGTTCTGAGAGGGGGGATTTTTTTCCATTTTCACCATTTTGGCCGTTTTTCATGCACATGGAGAAATACATCCATACAACCATGCTGATCGATCGGACATCGTGACCCGCCTTAGGAG
>NW_028154693.1:0-1000 GCF_963457635.1 Microchirus variegatus | reverse complement strand
CAATCTGGACTTGATTGGGTCATCTTCATCATTTTATTGTAAGTGAAAGTGACATTTTTTACTCTAATTTTGGTTATTTTTGTCTTTTTCTTCTGTTTTGGACCTGCGTTATTTAGTGTGTTATGTGTTGAAGAAGAAGTTTCCTCACCTACTTTTCTGTTCATTTTCTTCCTTGATCATCATCCAACTTTATTTCTTTAGTGAGTCGGAAAACAAATTAAACCCATTGACACAAGGTAAAAAGATACAAAAACATAACATGAAAAGAAATAATTTTACTTCAAAATCTTTACCAACACGTTTCCATGTAATTAAAACCTTAACTGACAGATTAACAGTTTGAGGTGGAACGTGCAGAGATGAGGTGACAATACGACGACCTAGCATAACAAAGACCAGGTGCAGGTAATTATTTCCGAGAAAGAAGCGTGAAAAAGAGAAGTTTAATGGTGACAGCGGTGAGAGAAGCTTCCTCATCCAATTAACTCCGACTGTGGCTCTGTTTCCTTTGTAAAAGTGATGCAAAAATACAATTTCAAAAGAGCGAGTGGAAGCTGCCTTAAACAGACATATCCAGCTTATTCATTCCTAACTTTTCCCCTCACACAGCGTTTTAATGACACTGTTGCAGAGTCGACGTCAAGTCCACCATCTCCCAAAGGTGTTTAATTAGGCTGAGATGTGGCGACTTGTAAATGCCACAGAATATCATTATGATGTCATTATGTTCATATTCTCTCAAACTGTCCAGACATGGGGTTTTTAATCATCATCAATGTGTAATATTCATGTTTTATTCTAGTAAAGGTGTTAGGAATGTGTAATATTATGATCATGTGTTAATAGAGAGTGAGGAAACATGTTCAATTGAAATACCGGCTTCACTAAACTCTGTAAAGTCTCATCTTAAACTAAGTGATCACTTTTTGGGGAAATTTAACCCTTAAGAGTTCCTTTAAAAAAAAAAAAAAAAAACGTACAAATTTGTAGTGGCAGAAAA
>NW_028154696.1:0-64050 GCF_963457635.1 Microchirus variegatus | reverse complement strand
AGTCAAGAATGCCCTGAACAAGAATCCGTTGAATATATTTGCATATCTCTTGAAGAATATTTTTAATGAATTTTTGAAAATCCGGAAAGCGATCCATGCACTTGGACATTCCAAGTATGTTGGAATGTCTTGAAATTGTACTCGGTCATAGTCAACGACGCCCTGAACAAGAATCCGTTGAAAATATTTGCATATCGCTTAAGGAATATTTTTAATGAATTTTTGAAAATCAGGAAAGCGATCCATGCACTTAGGCAGTGACTTAACTTTTTCGTCAAAAAAGACCCCAAAAGTATCTTGGAATGTCTTGAAATTGTACACAGTCATAGTCAAGCATGCCCTGAACAAGAATCCGTTGAATATATTTGCATATCTCTTGAAGAATATTTTTAATGAACTTTTGAAAATCAGGAAAGTGATCCATGCACTTGGACATTCCAAGTATGTTGGAATGTCTTGAAATTGTACTCAGTCATAGTCAACGACGCCCTGAACAAGAATCCGTTGAAAATATTTGCATATCGCTTAAGGAATATTTTTAATGAATTTTTGAAAATCAGGAAAGCGATCCATGCACTTAGGCAGTGACTTAACTTTTTCGTCAAAAAAGACCCCAAAAGTATCTTGGAATGTCTTGAAATTGTACACAGTCATAGTCAAGCATGCCCTGAACAAGAATCCGTTGAATATATTTGCATATCTCTTGAAGAATATTTTTAATGAATTTTTGAAAATCCGAAAAGCGATCCATGCACTTGGACATTCCAAGTATGTTGGAATGTCTTGAAATTGTACTCAGTCATAGTCAACGACGCTCTGAACAAGAATCAATTGAAAATATTTGCATATCTCTTAAGGAATATTTTTAATGAATTTTTGAAAATGATGAAAGTCTGTGCACTTAGGCAGTGACTTAACTTTTTATTCAAAAAAGACCCCAAAGGTATCTTGGAATGTCTTGAAATTGTACACAGTCATAGTCAAGCATGCCCTGAACAAGAATCCGTTGAATATATTTGCATATCTCCTGAAGAATATTTTTAATGAACTTTTGAAAATCAGGAAAGCGATCCATGCACTTGGACATTCCAAGTATGTTGGAATGTCTTGAAATTGTACTCAGTCATAGTCAACGACGCCCTGAACAAGAATCCGTTGAAAATATTTGCATATCGTTTAAGGAATATTTTTAAAGAATTTCTGAAAATCAGGAAAGCGATCCATGCACTTAGGCAGTGACTAAACTTTTTTGTCAAAAAAGACCCCAAAAGTATCTTGGAATGTCTTGAAATTGTACACAGTCATAGTCAAGCATGCCCTGAACAAGAATATGTTGAATATATTTGCATATCTCTTGAAGAATATTTTTAATTAATTTTTGAAAATCCGAAAAGCGATCCATGCACTTGGACATTCCAAGTATGTTGGAATGTCTTGAAATTGTACTCAGTCATAGTCAACGACGCCCTGAACAAGAATCCGTTGAAAATATTTGCATATCGTTTAAGGAATATTTTTAAAGAATTTCTGAAAATCAGGAAAGCGATCCATGCACTTAGGCAGTGACTTAACTTTTTCGTCAAAAAAGACCCCAAAAGTATCTTGGAATGTCTTGAAATTGTACACAGTCATAGTCAAGAATGCCCTGAACAAGAATCCGTTGAATATATTTGCATATCTCTTGAAGAATATTTTTAATGAATTTTTGAAAATCCGGAAAGCGATCCATGCACTTGGACATTCCAAGTATGTTGGAATGTCTTGAAATTGTACTCGGTCATAGTCAACGACGCCCTGAACAAGAATCCATTGAAAATATTTGCATATCTCTTAAGGAATATTTTTAATGAATTTTTGAAAATGATGAAAGTCTGTGCACTGAGGCAGTGACTTAACTTTTTATTCAAAAAAGACCCCAAAGGTATCTTGGAATGTCTTGAAATTGTACACAGTCATAGTCAAGCATGCCCTGAACAAGAATCCGTTGAATATATTTGCATATCTCTTGAAGAATATTTTTAATGAACTTTTGAAAATCAGGAAAGCGATCCATGCACTTGGACATTCCAAGTATGTTGGAATGTCTTGAAATTGTACTCAGTCATAGTCAACGACGCCCTGAACAAGAATCCGTTGAAAATATTTGCATATCGCTTAAGGAATATTTCTAATGAATTTTTGAAAATCAGGAAAGCGATCCATGCACTTAGGCAGTGACTTAACTTTTTTGTCAAAAAAGACCCCAAAATTATCTTGGAATGTCTTGAAATTGTACACAGTCATAGTCAAGCATGCCCTGAACAAGAATCCGTTGAATATATTTGCATATCTCTTGAAGAATATTTTTAATGAATTTTTGAAAATCCGAAAAGCGATCCATGCACTTGGACATTCCAAGTATGTTGGAATGTCTTGAAATTGTACTCAGTCATAGTCAACGACGCCCTGAACAAGAATCAATTGAAAATATTTGCATATCTCTTAAGGAATATTTTTAATGAATTTTTGAAAATGAGGAAAGTCTGTGCACTTAGGCAGTGACTTAACTTTTTATTCAAAAAAGACCCCAAAAGTATCTTGGAATGTCTTGAAATTGTACACAGTCATAGTCAAGCATGCCCTGAACAAGAATCCGTTGAATATATTTGCATATCTCTTGAAGAATATTTTTAATGAACTTTTGAAAATCAGGAAAGCGATCCATGCACTTGGACATTCCAAGTATGTTGGAATGTCTTGAAATTGTACTCAGTCATAGTCAACGACGCCCTGAACAAGAATCCGTTGAAAATATTTGCATATCGTTTAAGGAATATTTTTAAAGAATTTCTGAAAATCAGGAAAGCGATCCATGCACTTAGGCAGTGACTTAACTTTTTCGTCAAAAAAGACCCCAAAAGTATCTTGGAATGTCTTGAAATTGTACACAGTCATAGTCAAGCATGCCCTGAACAAGAATCCGTTGAATATATTTGCATATCTCTTGAAGAATATTTTTAATGAACTTTTGAAAATCAGGAAAGCGATCCATGCACTTGGACATTCCAAGTATGTTGGAATGTCTTGAAATTGTACTCAGTCATAGTCAACGACGCCCTGAACAAGAATCCGTTGAAAATATTTGCATATCGTTTAAGGAATATTTTTAAAGAATTTCTGAAAATCCGGAAAGCGATCCATGCACTTAGGCAGTGACTAAACTTTTTTGTCAAAAAAGACCCCAAAAGTATCTTGGAATGTCTTGAAATTGTACACAGTCATAGTCAAGCATGCCCTGAACAAGAATATGTTGAATATATTTGCATATCTCTTGAAGAATATTTTTAATTAATTTTTGAAAATCCGAAAAGCGATCCATGCACTTGGACATTCCAAGTATGTTGGAATGTCTTGAAATTGTACTCAGTCATAGTCAACGACGCCCTGAACAAGAATCAATTGACAATATTTGCATATCTCTTAAGGAATATTTTTAATGAATTTTTGAAAATGAGGAAAGTCTGTGCACTTAGGCAGTGACTTAACTTTTTATTCAAAAAAGACCCCAAAAGTATCTTGGAATGTCTTGAAATTGTACACAGTCATAGTCAAGCATGCCCTGAACAAGAATCCGTTGAATATATTTGCATATCTCTTGAAGAATATTTTTAATGAACTTTTGAAAATCAGGAAAGCGATCCATGCACTTGGACATTCCAAGTATGTTGGAATGTCTTGAAATTGTACTCAGTCATAGTCAACGACGCCCTGAACAAGAATCCGTTGAAAATATTTGCATATCGTTTAAGGAATATTTTTAAAGAATTTCTGAAAATCAGGAAAGCGATCCATGCACTTAGGCAGTGACTTAACTTTTTCGTCAAAAAAGACCCCAAAAGTATCTTGGAATGTCTTGAAATTGTACACAGTCATAGTCAAGCATGCCCTGAACAAGAATCCGTTGAATATATTTGCATATCTCTTGAAGAATATTTTAAATGAACTTTTGAAAATCAGGAAAGCGATCCATGCACTTGGACATTCCAAGTATGTTGGAATGTCTTGAAATTGTACTCAGTCATAGTCAACGACGCCCTGAACAAGAATCCGTTGAAAATATTTGCATATCGTTTAAGGAATATTTTTAAAGAATTTCTGAAAATCAGGAAAGCGATCCATGCACTTAGGCAGTGACTAAACTTTTTTGTCAAAAAAGACCCCAAAAGTATCTTGGAATGTCTTGAAATTGTACACAGTCATAGTCAAGCATGCCCTGAACAAGAATATGTTGAATATATTTGCATATCTCTTGAAGAATATTTTTAATTAATTTTTGAAAATCCGAAAAGCGATCCATGCACTTGGACATTCCAAGTATGTTGGAATGTCTTGAAATTGTACTCAGTCATAGTCAACGACGCCCTGAACAAGAATCAATTGAAAATATTTGCATATCTCTTAAGGAATATTTTTAATGAATTTTTGAAAATGATGAAAGTCTGTGCACTTAGGCAGTGACTTAACTTTTTATTCAAAAAAGACCCCAAAAGTATCTTGGAATGTCTTGAAATTGTACACAGTCATAGTCAAGCATGCCCTGAACAAGAATCCGTTGAATATATTTGCATATCTCTTGAAGAATATTTTTAATGAACTTTTGAAAATCAGGAAAGCGATTCATGCACTTGGACATTCCAAGTATGTTGGAATGTCTTGAAATTGTACTCAGTCATAGTCAACGACGCCCTGAACAAGAATCCGTTGAAAATATTTGCATTTCGTTTAAGGAATATTTTTAAAGAATTTCTGAAAATCAGGAAAGCGATCCATGCACTTAGGCAGTGACTTAACTTTTTCGTCAAAAAAGACCCCAAAGGTATCTTGGAATGTCTTGAAATTGTACACAGTCATAGTCAAGCATGCCCTGAACAAGAATCCGTTGAATATATTTGCATATCTCTTGAAGAATATTTTTAATGAACTTTTGAAAATCAGGAAAGCGATCCATGCACTTGGACATTCCAAGTATGTTGGAATGTCTTGAAATTGTACTCAGTCATAGCCAACGACGCCCTGAACAAGAATCCGTTGAAAATATTTGCATATCGTTTAAGGAATATTTTTAAAGAATTTCTGAAAATCAGGAAAGCGATCCATGCACTTAGGCAGTGACTTAACTTTTTCTTCAAAAAAGACCCCAAAAGTATCTTGGAATGTCTTGAAATTGTACACAGTCATAGTCAAGAATGCCCTGAACAAGAATCCGTTGAATATATTTGCATATCTCTTGAAGAATATTTTTAATGAATTTTTGAAAATCCGGAAAGCGATCCATGCACTTGGACATTCCAAGTATGTTGGAATGTCTTGAAATTGTACTCGGTCATAGTCAACGACGCCCTGAACAAGAATCCATTGAAAATATTTGCATATCTCTTAAGGAATATTTTTAATGAATTTTTGAAAATGATGAAAGTCTGTGCACTTAGGCAGTGACTTAACTTTTTATTCAAAAAAGACCCCAGGTATCTTGGAATGTCTTGAAATTGTACACAGTCATAGTCAAGCATGCCCTGAACAAGAATCCGTTGAATATATTTGCATATCTCTTGAAGAATATTTTTAATGAACTTTTGAAAATCAGGAAAGCGATCCATGCACTTGGACATTCCAAGTATGTTGGAATGTCTTGAAATTGTACTCAGTCATAGTCAACGACGCCCTGAACAAGAATCCGTTGAAAGTATTTGCATATCGCTTAAGGAATATTTCTAATGAATTTTTGAAAATCAGGAAAGCGATCCATGCACTTAGGCAGTGACTTAACTTTTTTGTCAAAAAAGACCCCAAAAGTATCTTGGAATGTCTTGAAATTGTACACAGTCATAGTCAAGCATGCCCTGAACAAGAATCCGTTGAATATATTTGCATATCTCTTGAAGAATATTTTTAATGAATTTTTGAAAATCCGAAAAGCGATCCATGCACTTGGACATTCCAAGTATGTTGGAATGTCTTGAAATTGTACTCAGTCATAGTCAACGACGCCCTGAACAAGAATCAATTGAAAATATTTGCATATCTCTTAAGGAATATTTTTAATGAATTTTTGAAAATGAGGAAAGTCTGTGCACTTAGGCAGTGACTTAACTTTTTATTCAAAAAAGACCCCAAAAGTATCTTGGAATGTCTTGAAATTGTACACAGTCATAGTCAAGCATGCCCTGAACAAGAATCCGTTGAATATATTTGCATATCTCTTGAAGAATATTTTTAATGAACTTTTGAAAATCAGGAAAGCGATCCATGCACTTGGACATTCCAAGTATGTTGGAATGTCTTGAAATTGTACTCAGTCATAGTCAACGACGCCCTGAACAAGAATCCGTTGAAAATATTTGCATATCGTTTAAGGAATATTTTTAAAGAATTTCTGAAAATCAGGAAAGCGATCCATGCACTTAGGCAGTGACTTAACTTTTTCGTCAAAAAAGACCCCAAAAGTATCTTGGAATGTCTTGAAATTGTACACAGTCATAGTCAAGCATGCCCTGAACAAGAATCCGTTGAATATATTTGCATATCTCTTGAAGAATATTTTTAATGAATTTTTGAAAATCCGAAAAGCGATCCATGCACTTGGACATTCCAAGTATGTTGGAATGTCTTGAAATTGTACTCAGTCATAGTCAACGACGCCCTGAACAAGAATCAATCGAAAATATTTGCATATCTCTTAAGGAAAATTTTAATGAATTTTTGAAAATGAGGAAAGTCTGTGCACTTAGGCAGTGACTTAACTTTTTATTCAAAAAAGACCCCAAAAGTATCTTGGAATGTCTTGAAATTGTACACAGTCATAGTCAAGCATGCCCTGAACAAGAATCCGTTGAATATATTTGCATATCTCTTGAAGAATATTTTTAATGAACTTTTGAAAATCAGGAAAGCGATCCATGCACTTGGACATTCCAAGTATGTTGGAATGTCTTGAAATTGTACTCAGTCATAGTCAACGACGCCCTGAACAAGAATCCGTTGAAAATATTTGCATATCGCTTAAGGAATATTTTTAATGAATTTTTGAAAATCAGGAAAGCGATCCATGCACTTAGGCAGTGGCTTAACTTTTTTGTCAAAAAAGACCCCAAAAGTATCTTGGAATGTCTTGAAATTGTACACAGTCATAGTCAAGCATGCCCTGAACAAGAATCCGTTGAATATATTTGCATATCTCTTGAAGAATATTTTTAATGAATTTTTGAAAATCCGAAAAGCGATCCATGCACTTGGACATTCCAAGTATGTTGGAATGTCTTTAAATTGTACTCAGTCATAGTCAACGACGCCCTGAACAAGAATCCGTTGAAAGTATTTGCATATCGCTTAAGGAATATTTCTAATGAATTTTTGAAAATCAGGAAAGCGATCCATGCACTTAGGCAGTGACTTAACTTTTTTGTCAAAAAAGACCCCAAAAGTATCTTGGAATGTCTTGAAATTGTACACAGTCATAGTCAAGCATGCCCTGAACAAGAATCCGTTGAATATATTTGCAAATCTCTTGAAGAATATTTTTAATGAATTTTTGAAAATCCGAAAAGCGATCCATGCACTTGGACATTCCAAGTATGTTGGAATGTCTTGAAATTGTACTCAGTCATAGTCAACGACGCCCTGAACAAGAATCAATTGAAAATATTTGCATATCTCTTAAGGAATATTTTAATGAATTTTTGAAAATGAGGAAAGTCTGTGCACTTAGGCAGTGACTTAACTTTTTATTCAAAAAAGACCCCAAAAGTATCTTGGAATGTCTTGAAATTGTACACAGTCATAGTCAAGCATGCCCTGAACAAGAATCCGTTGAATATATTTGCATATCTCTTGAAGAATATTTTTAATGAACTTTTGAAAATCAGGAAAGCGATCCATGCACTTGGACATTCCAAGTATGTTGGAATGTCTTGAAATTGTACTCAGTCATAGTCAACGACGCCCTGAACAAGAATCCGTTGAAAATATTTGCATATCGTTTAAGGAATATTTTTAAAGAATTTCTGAAAATCAGGAAAGCGATCCATGCACTTAGGCAGTGACTTAACTTTTTCGTCAAAAAAGACCCCAAAAGTATCTTGGAATGTCTTGAAATTGTACACAGTCATAGTCAAGCATGCCCTGAACAAGAATCCGTTGAATATATTTGCATATCTCTTGAAGAATATTTTTAATGAATTTTTGAAAATCCGAAAAGCGATCCATGCACTTGGACATTCCAAGTATGTTGGAATGTCTTGAAATTGTACTCAGTCATAGTCAACGACGCCCTGAACAAGAATCAATTGAAAATATTTGCATATCTCTTAAGGAAAATTTTAATGAATTTTTGAAAATGAGGAAAGTCTGTGCACTTAGGCAGTGACTTAACTTTTTATTCAAAAAAGACCCCAAAAGTATCTTGGAATGTCTTGAAATTGTACACAGTCATAGTCAAGCATGCCCTGAACAAGAATCCGTTGAATATATTTGCATATCTCTTGAAGAATATTTTTAATGAACTTTTGAAAATCAGGAAAGCGATCCATGCACTTGGACATTCCAAGTATGTTGGAATGTCTTGAAATTGTACTCAGTCATAGTCAACGACGCCCTGAACAAGAATCCGTTGAAAATATTTGCATATCGTTTAAGGAATATTTTTAAAGAATTTCTGAAAATCAGGAAAGCGATCCATGCACTTAGGCAGTGACTTAACTTTTTCGTCAAAAAAGACCCCAAAAGTATCTTGGAATGTCTTGAAATTGTACACAGTCATAGTCAAGCATGCCCTGAACAAGAATCCGTTGAATATATTTGCATATCTCTTGAAGAATATTTTTAATGAATTTTTGAAAATCCGGAAAGCGATCCATGCACTTGGACATTCCAAGTATGTTGGAATGTCTTGAAATTGTACTCGGTCATAGTCAACGACGCCCTGAACAAGAATCCATTGAAAATATTTGCATATCTCTTAAGGAATATTTTTAATGAATTTTTGAAAATGATGAAAGTCTGTGCACTTAGGCAGTGACTTAACTTTTTATCCAAAAAAGACCCCAAAGGTATCTTGGAATGTCTTGAAATTGTACACAGTCATAGTCAAGCATGCCCTGAACAAGAATCCGTTGAATATATTTGCATATCTCTTGAAGAATATTTTTAATGAACTTTTGAAAATCAGGAAAGCGATCCATGCACTTGGACATTCCAAGTATGTTGGAATGTCTTGAAATTGTACTCAGTCATAGTCAACGACGCCCTGAACAAGAATCCGTTGAAAATATTTGCATATCGCTTAAGGAATATTTTTAATGAATTTTTGAAAATCAGGAAAGCGATCCATGCACTTAGGCAGTGACTTAACTTTTTATTCAAAAAAGACCCCAAAAGTATCTTGGAATGTCTTGAAATTGTACACAGTCATAGTCAAGCATGCCCTGAACAAGAATCCGTTGAATATATTTGCATATCTCTTGAAGAATATTTTTAATGAACTTTTGAAAATCAGGAAAGCGATCCATGCACTTGGACATTCCAAGTATGTTGGAATGTTTTGAAATTGTACTCAGTCATAGTCAACGACGCCCTGAACAAGAATCCGTTGAAAATATTTGCATATCGCTTAAGGAATATTTTTAATGAATTTTTGAAAATCAGGAAAGCGATCCATGCACTTAGGCAGTGACTTAACTTTTTATTCAAAAAAGACCCCAAAAGTATCTTGGAATGTCTTGAAATTGTACACAGTCATAGTCAAGCATGCCCTGAACAAGAATCCGTTGAATATATTTGCATATCTCTTGAAGAATATTTTTAATGAACTTTTGAAAATCAGGAAAGCGATCCATGTACTTGGACATTCAAAGTATGTTGGAATGTCTTGAAATTGTACTCGGTCATAGTCAACGACGCCCTGAACAAGAATCCGTTGAAAATATTTGCATATCGCTTAAGGAATATTTTTAATGAATTTTTGAAAATCAGGAAAGCGATCCATGCACTTAGGCAGTGACTTAACTTTTTTGTCAAAAAAGACCCCAAAAGTATCTTGGAATGTCTTGAAATTGTACACAGTCATAGTCAAGCATGCCCTGAACAAGAAACCGTTGAATATATTTGCATATCTCTTGAAGAATATTTTTAATGAATTTTTGAAAATCCGAAAAGCGATCCATGCACTTGGACATTCCAAGTATGTTGGAATGTTTTGAAATTGTACACAGTCATAGTCAAGCATGCCCTGAACAAGAATCCGTTGAATATATTTGCATATCGCTTAAGGAATATTTTTAATGAATTTTTGAAAATCAGGAAAGCAATCCATGCACTTAGGCAGTGACTTAACTTTTTTGTCAAAAAAGACCCCAAAAGTATCTTGGAATGTCTTGAAATTGTACACAGTCATAGTCAAGCATGCCCTGAACAAGAAACCGTTGAATATATTTGCATATCTCTTGAAGAATATTTTTAATGAATTTTTGAAAATCCGAAAAGCGATCCATGCACTTGGACATTCCAAGTATGTTGGAATGTCTTGAAATTGTACTCAGTCATAGTCAACGACGCCCTGAACAAGAATCAATTGAAAATATTTGCATATCTCTTAAGGAATATTTTTAATGAATTTTTGAAAATGAGGAAAGTCTGTGCACTTAGGCAGTGACTTAACTTTTTATTCAAAAAAGACCCCAAAAGTATCTTGGAATGTCTTGAAATTGTACACAGTCATAGTCAAGCATGCCCTGAACAAGAATCCGTTGAATATATTTGCATATCTCTTGAAGAATATTTTTAATGAACTTTTGAAAATCAGGAAAGCGATCCATGCACTTGGACATTCCAAGTATGTTGGAATGTCTTGAAATTGTACTCAGTCATAGTCAACGACGCCCTGAACAAGAATCCGTTGAAAATATTTGCATATCGTTTAAGGAATATTTTTAAAGAATTTCTGAAAATCAGGAAAGCGATCCATGCACTTAGGCAGTGACTTAACTTTTTCGTCAAAAAAGACCCCAAAAGTATCTTGGAATGTCTTGAAATTGTACACAGTCATAGTCAAGCATGCCCTGAACAAGAATCCGTTGAATATATTTGCATATCTCTTGAAGAATATTTTTAATGAACTTTTGAAAATCAGGAAAGCGATCCATGCACTTGGACATTCAAAGTATGTTGGAATGTCTTGAAATTGTACTCAGTCATAGTCAACGACGCCCTGAACAAGAATCCGTTGAAAATATTTGCATATCGCTTAAGGAATATTTTTAATGAATTTTTGAAAATCAGGAAAGCGATCCATGCACTTAGGCAGTGACTTAACTTTTTCGTCAAAAAAGACCCCAAAAGTATCTTGGAATGTCTTGAAATTGTACACAGTCATAGTCAAGCATGCCCTGAACAAGAATTCGTTGAATATATTTGCATATCTCTTGAAGAATATTTTTAATGAATTTTTGAAAATCCGGAAAGCTATCCATGCACTTGGACATTCCAAGTAAGTTGGAATGTCTTGAAATTGTACTCAGTCATAGTCAACGACGCCCTGAACAAGAATCTATTGAAAATATTTGCATATCTCTTAAGGAATATTTTTAATGAATTTTTGAAAATGAGGAATTTCTGTGCACTTAGGCAGTGACTTAACTTTTTATTCAAAAAAGACCCCAAAAGTATCTTGGAATGTCTTGAAATTGTACACAGTCATAGTCAAGCATGCCGTGAACAAGAATCCGTTGAATATATTTGCATATCTCTTGAAGAATATTTTTAATGAACTTTTGAAAATCAGGAAAGCGATCCATGTACTTGGACATTCAAAGTATGTTGGAATGTCTTAAAATTGTACTCGGTCATAGTCAACGACGCCCTGAACAAGAATCCGTTGAAAATATTTGCATATCGCTTAAGGAATATTTTTAATGAATTTTTGAAAATCAGGAAAGCGATCCATGCACTTAGGCAGTGACTTAACTTTTTCGTCAAAAAAGACCCCAAAAGTATCTTGGAATGTCTTGAAATTGTACACAGTCATAGTCAAGCATGCCCTGAACAAGAATCCGTTGAATATATTTGCATATCTCTTGAAGAATATTTTTAATGAACTTTTGAAAATCAGGAAAGCGATCCATGTACTTGGACATTCAAAGTATGTTGGAATGTCTTGAAATTGTACTCGGTCATAGTCAACGACGCCCTGAACAAGAATCCGTTGAAAATATTTGCATATCGCTTAAGGAATATTTTTAATGAATTTTTGAAAATCAGGAAAGCGATCCATGCACTGAGGCAGTGACTTAACTTTTTCGTCAAAAAAGACCCCAAAAGTATCTTGGAATGTCTTGAAATTGTACACAGTCATAGTCAAGCATGCCCTGAACAAGAATCCGTTGAATATATTTGCATATCTCTTGAAGAATATTTTTAATGAATTTTTGAAAATCCGAAAAGCGATCCATGCACTTGGACATTCCAAGTATGTTGGAATGTCTTGAAATTGTACTCAGTCATAGTCAACGATGCTCTGAACAAGAATCAATTGAAAATATTTGCATATCTCTTAAGGAATATTTTTAATGAATTTTTGAAAATGAGGAAAGTCTGTGCACTTAGGCAGTGACTTAACTTTTTATTCAAAAAAGACCCCAAAAGTATCTTGGAATGTCTTGAAATTGTACACAGTCATAGTCAAGCATGCCCTGAACAAGAATCCGTTGAATATATTTGCATATCTCTTGAAGAATATTTTTAATGAACTTTTGAAAATCAGGAAAGCGATCCATGTACTTGGACATTCAAAGTATGTTGGAATGTCTTGAAATTGTACTCGGTCATAGTCAACGACGCCCTGAACAAGAATCCGTTGAAAATATTTGCATATCGCTTAAGGAATATTTTTAATGAATTTTTGAAAATCAGGAAAGCGATCCATGCACTTAGGCAGTGACTTAACTTTTTCGTCAAAAAAGACCCCAAAAGTATCTTGGAATGTCTTGAAATTGTACACAGTCATAGTCAAGCATGCCCTGAACAAGAATCCGTTGAATATATTTGCATATCTCTTGAAGAATATTTTTAATGAATTTTTGAAAATCCGGAAAGCGATCCATGCACTTGGACATTCCAAGTATGTTGGAATGTCTTGAAATTGTACTCGGTCATAGTCAACGACGCCCTGAACAAGAATCCATTGAAAATATTTGCATATCTCTTAAGGAATATTTTTAATGAATTTTTGAAAATGAGGAAAGTCTGTGCACTTCGGCAGTGACTTAACTTTTTATTCAAAAAAGACCCCAAAAGTATCTTGGAATGTCTTGAAATTGTACACAGTCATAGTCAAGCATGCCCTGAACAAGAATCCGTTGAATATATTTGCATATCTCTTGAAGAATATTTTTAATGAACTTTTGAAAATCAGGAAAGCGATCCATGCACTTGGACATTCCAAGTATGTTGGAATGTCTTGAAATTGTACTCAGTCATAGTCAACGACGCCCTGAACAAGAATCCGTTGAAAATATTTGCATATCTCTTGAAGAATATTTTTAATGAATTTTTGAAAATCCGAAAAGCGATCCATGCACTTGGACATTCCAAGTATGTTGGAATGTTTTGAAATTGTACACAGTCATAGTCAAGCATGCCCTGAACAAGAATCCGTTGAATATATTTGCATATCGCTTAAGGAATATTTTTAATGAATTTTTGAAAATCAGGAAAGCAATCCATGCACTTAGGCAGTGACTTAACTTTTTTGTCAAAAAAGACCCCAAAAGTATCTTGGAATGTCTTGAAATTGTACACAGTCATAGTCAAGCATGCCCTGAACAAGAATCCGTTGAATATATTTGCATATCTCTTGAAGAATATTTTTAATGAATTTTTGAAAATCCGAAAAGCGATCCATGCACTTGGACATTCCAAGTATGTTGGAATGTCTTGAAATTGTACTCAGTCATAGTCAACGACGCCCTGAACAAGAATCAATTGAAAATATTTGCATATCTCTTAAGGAATATTTTTAATGAATTTTTGAAAATGAGGAAAGTCTGTGCACTTAGGCAGTGACTTAACTTTTTATTCAAAAAAGACCCCAAAAGTATCTTGGAATGTCTTGAAATTGTACACAGTCATAGTCAAGCATGCCCTGAACAAGAATCCGTTGAATATATTTGCATATCTCTTGAAGAATATTTTTAATGAACTTTTGAAAATCAGGAAAGCGATCCATGCACTTGGACATTCCAAGTATGTTGGAATGTCTTGAAATTATACTCAGTCATAGTCAACGACGCCCTGAACAAGAATCCGTTGAAAATATTTGCATATCGTTTAAGGAATATTTTTAAAGAATTTCTGAAAATCAGGAAAGCGATCCATGCACTTAGGCAGTGACTTAACTTTTTCGTCAAAAAAGACCCCAAAAGTATCTTGGAATGTCTTGAAATTGTACACAGTCATAGTCAAGCATGCCCTGAACAAGAATCCGTTGAATATATTTGCATATCTCTTGAAGAATATTTTTAATGAACTTTTGAAAATCAGGAAAGCGATCCATGCACTTGGACATTCAAAGTATGTTGGAATGTCTTGAAATTGTACTCAGTCATAGTCAACGACGCCCTGAACAAGAATCCGTTGAAAATATTTGCATATCGCTTAAGGAATATTTTTAATGAATTTTTGAAAATCAGGAAAGCGATCCATGCACTTAGGCAGTGACTTAACTTTTTCGTCAAAAAAGACCCCAAAAGTATCTTGGAATGTCTTGAAATTGTACACAGTCATAGTCAAGCATGCCCTGAACAAGAATCCGTTGAATATATTTGCATATCTCTTGAAGAATATTTTTAATGAATTTTTGAAAATCCGGAAAGCTATCCATGCACTTGGACATTCCAAGTAAGTTGGAATGTCTTGAAATTGTACTCAGTCATAGTCAACGACGCCCTGAACAAGAATCTATTGAAAATATTTGCATATCTCTTAAGGAATATTTTTAATGAATTTTTGAAAATGAGGAATTTCTGTGCACTTAGGCAGTGACTTAACTTTTTATTCAAAAAAGACCCCAAAAGTATCTTGGAATGTCTTGAAATTGTACACAGTCATAGTCAAGCATGCCGTGAACAAGAATCCGTTGAATATATTTGCATATCTCTTGAAGAATATTTTTAATGAACTTTTGAAAATCAGGAAAGCGATCCATGTACTTGGACATTCAAAGTATGTTGGAATGTCTTGAAATTGTACTCGGTCATAGTCAACGACGCCCTGAACAAGAATCCGTTGAAAATATTTGCATATCGCTTAAGGAATATTTTTAATGAATTTTTGAAAATCAGGAAAGCGATCCATGCACTTAGGCAGTGACTTAACTTTTTCGTCAAAAAAGACCCCAAAAGTATCTTGGAATGTCTTGAAATTGTACACAGTCATAGTCAAGCATGCCCTGAACAAGAATCCGTTGAATATATTTGCATATCTCTTGAAGAATATTTTTAATGAACTTTTGAAAATCAGGAAAGCGATCCATGTACTTGGACATTCAAAGTATGTTGGAATGTCTTGAAATTGTACTCGGTCATAGTCAACGACGCCCTGAACAAGAATCCGTTGAAAATATTTGCATATCGCTTAAGGAATATTTTTAATGAATTTTTGAAAATCAGGAAAGCGATCCATGCACTTAGGCAGTGACTTAACTTTTTCGTCAAAAAAGACCCCAAAAGTATCTTGGAATGTCTTGAAATTGTACACAGTCATAGTCAAGCATGCCCTGAACAAGAATCCGTTGAATATATTTGCATATCTCTTGAAGAATATTTTTAATGAATTTTTGAAAATCCGAAAAGCGATCCATGCACTTGGACATTCCAAGTATGTTGGAATGTCTTGAAATTGTACTCAGTCATAGTCAACGATGCTCTGAACAAGAATCAATTGAAAATATTTGCATATCTCTTAAGGAATATTTTTAATGAATTTTTGAAAATGAGGAAAGTCTGTGCACTTAGGCAGTGACTTAACTTTTTATTCAAAAAAGACCCCAAAAGTATCTTGGAATGTCTTGAAATTGTACACAGTCATAGTCAAGCATGCCCTGAACAAGAATCCGTTGAATATATTTGCATATCTCTTGAAGAATATTTTTAATGAACTTTTGAAAATCAGGAAAGCGATCCATGTACTTGGACATTCAAAGTATGTTGGAATGTCTTGAAATTGTACTCGGTCATAGTCAACGACGCCCTGAACAAGAATCCGTTGAAAATATTTGCATATCGCTTAAGGAATATTTTTAATGAATTTTTGAAAATCAGGAAAGCGATCCATGCACTTAGGCAGGGACTTAACTTTTTCGTCAAAAAAGACCCCAAAAGTATCTTGGAATGTCTTGAAATTGTACACAGTCATAGTCAAGCATGCCCTGAACAAGAATCCGTTGAATATATTTGCATATCTCTTGAAGAATATTTTTAATGAATTTTTGAAAATCCGGAAAGCGATCCATGCACTTGGACATTCCAAGTATGTTGGAATGTCTTGAAATTGTACTCGGTCATAGTCAACGACGCCCTGAACAAGAATCCATTGAAAATATTTGCATATCTCTTAAGGAATATTTTTAATGAATTTTTGAAAATGAGGAAAGTCTGTGCACTTCGGCAGTGACTTAACTTTTTATTCAAAAAAGACCCCAAAAGTATCTTGGAATGTCTTGAAATTGTACACAGTCATAGTCAAGCATGCCCTGAACAAGAATCCGTTGAATATATTTGCATATCTCTTGAAGAATATTTTTAATGAACTTTTGAAAATCAGGAAAGCGATCCATGCACTTGGACATTCCAAGTATGTTGGAATGTCTTGAAATTGTACTCAGTCATAGTCAACGACGCCCTGAACAAGAATCCGTTGAAAATATTTGCATATCGTTTAAGGAATATTTTTAAAGAATTTCTGAAAATCAGGAAAGCGATCCATGCACTTAGGCAGTGACTTAACTTTTTCGTCAAAAAAGACCCCAAAAGTATCTTGGAATGTCTTGAAATTGTACACAGTCATAGCCAAGCATGCCCTGAACAAGAATCCGTTGAATATATTTGCATATCTCTTGAAGAATATTTTTAATGAATTTTTGAAAATCCGGAAAGTGATCCATGCACTTGGACATTCCAAGTATGTTGGAATGTCTTGAAATTGTACTCAGTCATAGTCAACGGCGCCCTGAACAAGAATCAATTGAAAATATTTGCATATCTCTTAAGGAATATTTTTAATGAATTTTTGAAAATGAGGAAAGTCTGTGCACTTAGGCAGTGACTTAACTTTTTATTCAAAAAAGACCCCAAAAGTATCTTGGAATGTCTTGAAGTTGTACACAGTCATAGTCAAGCATGCCCTGAACAAGAATCCGTTGAATATATTTGCATATCTCTTGAAGAATATTTTTAATGAACTTTTGAAAATCAGGAAAGCGATCCATGCACTTGGACATTCCAAGTATGTTGGAATGTTTTGAAATTGTACTCAGTCATAGTCAACGACGCCCTGAACAAGAATCCGTTGAAAATATTTGCATATCGCTTAAGGAATATTTTAAATGAATTTTTGAAAATCAGGAAAGCGATCCATGCACTTAGGCAGTGACTTAACTTTTTATTCAAAAAAGACCCCAAAAGTATCTTGGAATGTCTTGAAATTGTACACAGTCATAGTCAAGCATGCCCTGAACAAGAATCCGTTGAATATATTTGCATATCTCTTGAAGAATATTTTTAATGAATTTTTGAAAATCCGAAAAGCGATCCATGCACTTGGACATTCCAAGTATGTTGGAATGTCTTGAAATTGTACTCAGTCATAGTCAACGACGCCATGAACAAGAATCAATTGAAAATATTTGCATATCTCTTAAGGAATATTTTTAATGAATTTTTGAAAATGAGGAAAGTCTGTGCACTTAGGCAGTGACTTAACTTTTTATTCAAAAAAGACCCCAAAAGTATCTTGGAATATCTTGAAATTGTACACAGTCATAGTCAAGCATGCCCTGAACAAGAATCCGTTGAATATATTTGCATATCTCTTGAAGAATATTTTTAATGAACTTTTGAAAATCAGGAAAGCGATCCATGCACTTGGACATTCCAAGTATGTTGGAATGTCTTGAAATTGTACTCAGTCATAGTCAACGACGCCCTGAACAAGAATCCGTTGAAAATATTTGCATATCGCTTAAGGAATATTTTTAATGAATTTTTGAAAATCAGGAAAGCGATCCATGCACTTAGGCAGTGACTTAACTTTTTCGTCAAAAAAGACCCCAAAAGTATCTTGGAATGTCTTGAAATTGTACACAGTCATAGTCAAGCATGCCCTGAACAAGAATCCGTTGAATATATTTGCATATCTCTTGAAGAATATTTTTAATGAATTTTTGAAAATCCGAAAAGCGATCCATGCACTTGGACATTCCAAGTATGTTGGAATGTCTTGAAATTGTACTCAGTCATAGTCAACGACGCCCTGAACAAGAATCAATTGAAAATATTTGCATATCTCTTAAGGAATATTTTTAATGAATTTTTGAAAATGAGGAAAGTCTGTGCACTTAGGCAGTGACTTAACTTTTTATTCAAAAAAGACCCCAAAAGTATCTTGGAATGTCTTGAAATTGTACACAGTCATAGTCAAGCATGCCCTGAACAAGAATCCGTTGAATATATTTGCATATCTCTTGAAGAATATTTTTAATGAACTTTTGAAAATCAGGAAAGCGATCCATGCACTTGGACATTCCAAGTATGTTGGAATGTCTTGAAATTGTACTCAGTCATAGTCAACGACGCCCTGAACAAGAATCCGTTGAAAATATTTGCATATCGTTTAAGGAATATTTTTAAAGAATTTCTGAAAATCAGGAAAGCGATCCATGCACTTAGGCAGTGACTTAACTTTTTCGTCAAAAAAGACCCCAAAAGTATCTTGGAATGTCTTGAAATTGTACACAGTCATAGTCAAGCATGCCCTGAACAAGAATCCGTTGAATATATTTGCATATCTCTTGAAGAATATTTTTAATGAATTTTTGAAAATCCGGAAAGCGATCCATGCACTTGGACATTCCAAGTATGTTGGAATGTCTTGAAATTGTACTCTGTCATAGTCAACGACGCCCTGAACAAGAATCCATTGAAAATATTTGCATATCTCTTAAGGAATATTTTTAATGAATTTTTGAAAATGATGAAAGTCTGTGCACTTAGGCAGTGACTTAAGTTTTTATTCAAAAAAGACCCCAAAGGTATCTTGGAATGTCTTGAAATTGTACACAGTCATAGTCAAGCATGCCCTGAACAAGAATCCGTTGAATATATTTGCATATCTCTTTAAGAATATTTTTAATGAACTTTTGAAAATCCGGAAAGCGATCCATGCACTTGGACATTCCAAGTATGTTGGAATGTCTTGAAATTGTACTCAGTCATAGTCAACGACGCCCTGAACAAGAATCCGTTGAAAATATTTGCATATCGCTTAAGGAATATTTTTAATGAATTTTTGAAAATCAGGAAAGCGATCCATGCACTTTGGCAGTGACTTAACTTTTTTGTCAAAAAAGACCCCAAAAGTATCTTGGAATGTCTTGAAATTGTACACAGTCATAGTCAAGCATGCCCTGAACAAGAATCCGTTGAATATATTTGCATATCTCTTGAAGAATATTTTTAATGAATTTTTGAAAATCCGAAAAGCGATCCATGCACTTGGACATTCCAAGTATGTTGGAATGTCTTGAAATTGTACTCAGTCATAGTCAACGACGCCCTGAACAAGAATCAATTGAAAATATTTGCATATCTCTTAAGGAATATTTTTAATGAATTTTTGAAAATGAGGAAAGTCTGTGCACTTAGGCAGTGACTTAACTTTTTATTCAAAAAAGACCCCAAAAGTATCTTGGAATGTCTTGAAATTGTACACAGTCATAGTCAAGCATGCCCTGAACAAGAATCCGTTGAATATATTTGCATATCTCTTGAAGAATATTTTTAATGAACTTTTGAAAATCAGGAAAGCGATCCATGCACTTGGACATTCCAAGTATGTTGGAATGTTTTGAAATTGTACTCAGTCATAGTCAATGACGCCCTGAACAAGAATCCGTTGAAAATATTTGCATATCGCTTAAGGAATATTTTAAATGAATTTTTGAAAATCAGGAAAGCGATCCATGCACTTAGGCAGTGACTTAACTTTTTATTCAAAAAAGACCCCAAAAGTATCTTGGAATGTCTTGAAATTGTACACAGTCATAGTCAAGCATGCCCTGAACAAGAATCCGTTGAATATATTTGCATATCTCTTGAAGAATATTTTTAATGAATTTTTGAAAATCCGAAAAGCGATCCATGCACTTGGACATTCCAAGTATGTTGGAATGTCTTGAAATTGTACTCAGTCATAGTTAACGACGCCCTGAACAAGAATCAATTGAAAATATTTGCATATCTCTTAAGGAATATTTTTAATGAATTTTTGAAAATGAGGAAAGTCTGTGCACTTCGGCAGTGACTTAACTTTTTATTCAAAAAAGACCCCAAAAGTATCTTGGAATGTCTTGAAATTGTACACAGTCATAGTCAAGCATGCCCTGAACAAGAATCCGTTGAATATATTTGCATATCTCTTGAAGAATATTTTTAATGAACTTTTGAAAATCAGGAAAGCGATCCATGCACTTGGACATTCCAAGTATGTTGGAATGTCTTGAAATTGTACTCAGTCATAGTCAACGACGCCCTGAACAAGAATCCGTTGAAAATATTTGCATATCGCTTAAGGAATATTTTTAATGAATTTTTGAAAATCAGGAAAGCGATCCATGCACTTAGGCAGTGACTTAACTTTTTCGTCAAAAAAGACCCCAAAAGTATCTTGGAATGTCTTGAAATTGTACACAGTCATAGTCAAGCATGCCCTGAACAAGAATCCGTTGAATATATTTGCATATCTCTTGAAGAATATTTTTAATGAATTTTTGAAAATCCGGAAAGCGATCCATGCACTTGGACATTCCAAGTATGTTGGAATGTCTTGAAATTGTACTCGGTCATAGTCAACGACGCCCTGAACAAGAATCCATTGAAAATATTTGCATATCTCTTAAGGAATATTTTTAATGAATTTTTGAAAATGATGAAAGTCTGTGCACTTAGGCAGTGACTTAACTTTTTATTCAAAAAAGACCCCAAAGGTATCTTGGAATGTCTTGAAATTGTACACAGTCATAGTCAAGCATGCCCTGAACAAGAATCCGTTGAATATATTTGCATATCTCTTGAAGAATATTTTTAATGAACTTTTGAAAATCAGGAAAGCGATCCATGCACTTGGACATTCCAAGTATGTTGGAATGTCTTGAAATTGTACTCAGTCATAGTCAACGACGCCCTGAACAAGAATCCGTTGAAAATATTTGCATATCGCTTAAGGAATATTTTTAATGAATTTTTGAAAATCAGGAAAGCAATCCATGCACTGAGGCAGTGACTTAACTTTTTTGTCAAAAAAGACCCCAAAAGTATCTTGGAATGTCTTGAAATTGTACACAGTCATAGTCAAGCATGCCCTGAACAAGAATCCGTTGAATATATTTGCATATCTCTTGAAGAATATTTTAAATGAATTTTTGAAAATCCGGAAAGCGATCCATGCACTTGGACATTCCAAGTATGTTGGAATGTCTTGAAATTGTACTCGGTCATAGTCAACGAAGCCCTGAACAAGAATCCATTGAAAATATTTCCATATCTCTTAAGGAATATTTTTAATGAATTTTTGAAAATGATGAAAGTCTGTGCACTTAGGCAGTGACAACTTTTTCTTCAAAAAAGACCCCAAAAGTATCTTGGAATGTCTTGAAATTGTACACAGTCATAGTCAAGCATGCCCTGAACAAGAATCCGTTGAATATATTTGCATATCTCTTGAAGAATATTTTTAATGAATTTTTGAAAATCCGGAAAGCGATCCATGCACTTGGACATTCCAAGTATGTTGGAATGTCTTGAAATTGTACTCAGTCATAGTCAACAACGCCCTGAACAAGAATCCGTTGAAAATATTTGCATATCGCTTAAGGAATATTTTTAATGAATTTTTGAAAATCAGGAAAGCGATCCATGCACTTAGGCAGTGACTTAACTTTTTTGTCAAAAAAGACCCCAAAAGTATCTTGGAATGTCTTGAAATTGTACACAGTCATAGTCAAGCATGCCCTGAACAAGAATCTGTTGAATATATTTGCATATCTCTTGAAGAATATTTTTAATGAATTTTTGAAAATCCGAAAAGCGATCCATGCACTTGGACATTCCAAGTATGTTGGAATGTCTTGAAATTGTACTCAGTCATAGTCAACGACGCCCTGAACAAGAATCAATTGAAAATATTTGCATATCTCTTAAGGAATATTTTTAATGAATTTTTGAAAATGAGGAAAGTCTGTGCACTTAGGCAGTGACTTAACTTTTTATTCAAAAAAGACCCCAAAAGTATCTTGGAATGTCTTGAAATTGTACACAGTCATAGTCAAGCATGCCCTGAACAAGAATCCGTTGAATATATTTGCATATCTCTTGAAGAATATTTTTAATGAACTTTTGAAAATCAGGAAAGCGATCCATGCACTTGGACATTCCAAGAATGTTGGAATGTCTTGAAATTGTACTCAGTCATAGTCAACGACGCCCTGAACAAGAATCCGTTGAAAATATTTGCATATCGTTTAAGGAATATTTTTAAAGAATTTCTGAAAATCAGGAAAGCGATCCATGCACTTAGGCAGTGACTTAACTTTTTCTTCAAAAAAGACCCCAAAAGTATCTTGGAATGTCTTGAAATTGTACACAGTCATAGTCAAGCATGCCCTGAACAAGAATCCGTTGAATATATTTGCATATCTCTTGAAGAATATTTTTAATGAATTTTTGAAAATCCGGAAAGCGATCCATGCACTTGGACATTCCAAGGATGTTGGAATGTCTTGAAATTGTACTCAGTTATAGTCAACAACGCCCTGAACAAGAATCCATTGAAAATATTTGCATATCTCTTAAGGAATATTTTTAATGAATTTTTGAAAATGAGGAAAGTCTGTGCACTTAGGCAGTGACTTAACTTTTTATTCAAAAAAGACCCCAAAAGTATCTTGGAATGTCTTGAAATTGTACACAGTCATAGTCAAGCATGCCCTGAACAAGAATCCGTTGAATATATTTGCATATCTCTTGAAGAATATTTTTAATGAACTTTTGAAAATCAGGAAAGCGATCCATGCACTTGGACATTCCAAGTATGTTGGAATGTCTTGAAATTGTACTCAGTCATAGTCAACGACGCCCTGAACAAGAATCCGTTGAAAATATTTGCATATCGCTTAAGGAATATTTTTAATGAATTTTTGAAAATCAGGAAAGCGATCCATGCACTTAGGCAGTGACTTAACTTTTTATTCAAAAAGACCCCAAAAGTATCTTGGAATGTCTTGAAATTGTACACAGTCATAGTCAAGCATGCCCTGAACAAGAATCCGTTGAATATATTTGCATATCTCTTGAAGAATATTTTTAATGAATTTTTGAAAATCCGAAAAGCGATCCATGCACTTGGACATTCCAAGTATGTTGGAATGTCTTGAAATTGTACTCAGTCATAGTCAACGACGCCCTGAACAAGAATCCGTTGAAAATATTTGCATATCGTTTAAGGAATATTTTTAAAGAATTTCTGAAAATCAGGAAAGCGATCCATGCACTTAGGCAGTGACTTAACTTTTTCTTCAAAAAAGACCCCAAAAGTATCTTGGAATGTCTTGAAATTGTACACAGTCATAGTCAAGCATGCCCTGAACAAGAATCCGTTGAATATATTTGCATATCTCTTGAAGAATATTTTTAATGAATTTTTGAAAATCCGGAAAGCGATCCATGCACTTGGACATTCCAAGGATGTTGGAATGTCTTGAAATTGTACTCAGTTATAGTCAACAACGCCCTGAACAAGAATCCATTGAAAATATTTGCATATCTCTTAAGGAATATTTTTAATGAATTTTTGAAAATGAGGAAAGTCTGTGCACTTAGGCAGTGACTTAACTTTTTATTCAAAAAAGACCCCAAAAGTATCTTGGAATGTCTTGAAATTGTACACAGTCATAGTCAAGCATGCCCTGAACAAGAATCCGTTGAATATATTTGCATATCTCTTGAAGAATATTTTTAATGAACTTTTGAAAATCAGGAAAGCGATCCATGCACTTGGACATTCCAAGTATGTTGGAATGTCTTGAAATTGTACTCAGTCATAGTCAACGACGCCCTGAACAAGAATCTGTTGAAAATATTTGCATATCGCTTAAGGAATATTTTTAATGAATTTTTGAAAATCAGGAAAGCGATCCATGCACTTAGGCAGTGACTTAACTTTTTATTCAAAAAGACCCCAAAAGTATCTTGGAATGTCTTGAAATTGTACACAGTCATAGTCAAGCATGCCCTGAACAAGAATCCGTTGAATATATTTGCATATCTCTTGAAGAATATTTTTAATGAATTTTTGAAAATCCGAAAAGCGATCCATGCACTTGGACATTCCAAGTATGTTGGAATGTCTTGAAATTGTACTCAGTCATAGTCAACGACGCCCTGAACAAGAATCAATTGAAAATATTTGCATATCTCTTAAGGAATATTTTTAATGAATTTTTGAAAATGAGGAAAGTCTGTGCACTTAGGCAGTGACTTAACTTTTTATTCAAAAAAGACCCCAAAAGTATCTTGGAATGTCTTGAAATTGTACACAGTCATAGTCAAGCATGCCCTGAACAAGAATCCGTTGAATATATTTGCATATCTCTTGAAGAATATTTTTAATGAACTTTTGAAAATCAGGAAAGCGATCCATGCACTTGGACATTCCAAGTATGTTGGAATGTTTTGAAATTGTACTCAGTCATAGTCAACGACGCCCTGAACAAGAATCCGTTGAAAATATTTGCATATCGCTTAAGGAATATTTTTAATGAATTTTTGAAAATCAGGAAAGCGATCCATGCACTTAGGCAGTGACTTAACTTTTTATTCAAAAAAGACCCCAAAAGTATCTTGGAATGTCTTGAAATTGTACACAGTCATAGTCAAGCATGCCCTGAACAAGAATCCGTTGAATATATTTGCATATCTCTTGAAGAATATTTTTAATGAATTTTTGAAAATCCGAAAAGCGATCCATGCACTTGGACATTCCAAGTATGTTGGAATGTCTTGAAATTGTACTCAGTCATAGTCAACGACGCCCTGAACAAGAATCAATTGAAAATATTTGCATATCTCTTAAGGAATATTTTTAATGAATTTTTGAAAATGAGGAAAGTCTGTGCACTTAGGCAGTGACTTAACTTTTTATTCAAAAAAGACCCCAAAAGTATCTTGGAATGTCTTGAAATTGTACACAGTCATAGTCAAGCATGCCCTGAACAAGAATCCGTTGAATATATTTGCATATCTCTTGAAGAATATTTTTGATGAACTTTTGAAAATCAGGAAAGCGATCCATGCACTTGGACATTCCAAGTATGTTGGAATGTCTTGAAATTGTACTCAGTCATAGTCAACGACGCCCTGAACAAGAATCCGTTGAAAATATTTGCATATCGCTTAAGGAATATTTTTAATGAATTTTTGAAAATCAGGAAAGCGATCCATGCACTTAGGCAGTGACTTAACTTTTTCGTCAAAAAAGACCCCAAAAGTATCTTGGAATGTCTTGAAATTGTACACAGTCATAGTCAAGCATGCCCTGAACAAGAATCCGTTGAATATATTTGCATATCTCTTGAAGAATATTTTTAATGAATTTTTGAAAATCCGGAAAGCGATCCATGCACTTGGACATTCCAAGTATGTTGGAATGTCTTGAAATTGTACTCAGTCATAGTCAACGACGCCCTGAACAAGAATCCGTTGAAAATATTTGCATATCGCTTAAGGAATATTTTTAATGAATTTTTGAAAATCAGGAAAGCGATCCATGCACTTGGACATTCCAAGTATGTTGGAATGTCTTGAAATTGTACTCAGTCATAGTCAACGACGCCCTGAACAAGAATCCGTTGAAAATATTTGCATATCGCTTAAGGAATATTTTTAATGAATTTTTGAAAATCAGGAAAGCGATCCATGCACTTAGGCAGTGACTTAACTTTTTTGTCAAAAAAGACCCCAAAAGTATCTTGAAATGTCTTGAAATTGTACACAGTCATAGTCAAGCATGCCCTGAACAAGAATCCGTTGAATATATTTGCATATCTCTTGAAGAATATTTTTAATGAATTTTTGAAAATCCGAAAAGCGATCCATGCACTTGGACATTCCAAGTATGTTGGAATGTCTTTAAATTGTACTCAGTCATAGTCAACGACGCCCTGAACAAGAATCAATTGAAAATATTTGCATATCTCTTAAGGAATATTTTTAATGAATTTTTGAAAATGAGGAAAGTCTGTGCACTTAGGCAGTGACTTAACTTTTTATTCAAAAAAGACCCCAAAAGTATCTTGGAATGTCTTGAAATTGTACACAGTCATAGTCAAGCATGCCCTGAACAAGAATCCGTTGAATATATTTGCATATCTCTTGAAGAATATTTTTAATGAACTTTTGAAAATCAGGAAAGCGATCCATGCACTTGGACATTCCAAGTATGTTGGAATGTCTTGAAATTGTACTCAGTCATAGTCAACGACGCCCTGAACAAGAATCCGTTGAAAATATTTGCATATCGTTTAAGGAATATTTTTAAAGAATTTCTGAAAATCAGGAAAGCGATCCATGCACTTAGGCAGTGACTTAACTTTTTCGTCAAAAAAGACCCCAAAAGTATCTTGGAATGTCTTGAAATTGTACACAGTCATAGTCAAGCATGCCCTGAACAAGAATCCGTTGAATATATTTGCATATCTTTTGAAGAATATTTTTAATGAATTTTTGAAAATCCGGAAAGCGATCCATGCACTTGGACATTCCAAGTATGTTGGAATGTCTTGAAATTGTACTCAGTCATAGTCAACAACGCCCTGAACAAGAATCCATTGAAAATATTTGCATATCTCTTAAGGAATATTTTTAATGAATTTTTGAAAATGAGGAAAGTCTGTGCACTTAGGCAGTGACTTAACTTTTTATTCAAAAAAGACCCCAAAAGTATCTTGGAATGTCTTGAAATTGTACACAGTCATAGTCAAGCATGCCCTGAACAAGAATCCGTTGAATATATTTGCATATCTCTTGAAGAATATTTTTAATGAACTTTTGAAAATCAGGAAAGCGATCCATGCACTTGGACATTCCAAGTATGTTGGAATGTCTTGAAATTGTACTCAGTCATAGTCAACGACGCCCTGAACAAGAATCCGTTGAAAATATTTGCATATCGCTTAAGGAATATTTTTAATGAATTTTTGAAAATCAGGAAAGCGATCCATGCACTTAGGCAGTGACTTAACTTTTTTGTCAAAAAAGACCCCAAAAGTATCTTGAAATGTCTTGAAATTGTACACAGTCATAGTCAAGCATGCCCTGAACAAGAATCCGTTGAATATATTTGCATATCTCTTGAAGAATATTTTTAATGAATTTTTGAAAATCCGAAAAGCGATCCATGCACTTGGACATTCCAAGTATGTTGGAATGTCTTTAAATTGTACTCAGTCATAGTCAACGACGCCCTGAACAAGAATCAATTGAAAATATTTGCATATCTCTTAAGGAATATTTTTAATGAATTTTTGAAAATGAGGAAAGTCTGTGCACTTAGGCAGTGACTTAACTTTTTATTCAAAAAAGACCCCAAAAGTATCTTGGAATGTCTTGAAATTGTACACAGTCATAGTCAAGCATGCCCTGAACAAGAATCCGTTGAATATATTTGCATATCTCTTGAAGAATATTTTTAATGAACTTTTGAAAATCAGGAAAGCGATCCATGCACTTGGACATTCCAAGTATGTTGGAATGTCTTGAAATTGTACTCAGTCATAGTCAACGACGCCCTGAACAAGAATCCGTTGAAAATATTTGCATATCGTTTAAGGAATATTTTTAAAGAATTTCTGAAAATCAGGAAAGCGATCCATGCACTTAGGCAGTGACTTAACTTTTTCGTCAAAAAAGACCCCAAAAGTATCTTGGAATGTCTTGAAATTGTACACAGTCATAGTCAAGCATGCCCTGAACAAGAATCCGTTGAATATATTTGCATATCTCTTGAAGAATATTTTTAATGAATTTTTGAAAATCCGGAAAGCGATCCATGCACTTGGACATTCCAAGTATGTTGGAATGTCTTGAAATTGTACTCAGTCATAGTCAACAACGCCCTGAACAAGAATCCATTGAAAATATTTGCATATCTCTTAAGGAATATTTTTAATGAATTTTTGAAAATGAGGAAAGTCTGTGCACTTAGGCAGTGACTTAACTTTTTATTCAAAAAAGACCCCAAAAGTATCTTGGAATGTCTTGAAATTGTACACAGTCATAGTCAAACATGCCCTGAACAAGAATCCGTTGAATATATTTGCATATCTCTTGAAGAATATTTTTAATGAACTTTTGAAAATCAGGAAAGCGATCCATGCACTTGGACATTCCAAGTATGTTGGAATGTTTTGAAATTGTACTCAGTCATAGTCAACGACGCCCTGAACAAGAATCCGTTGAAAATATTTGCATATCGCTTAAGGAATATTTTTAATGAATTTTTGAAAATCAGGAAAGCGATCCATGCACTTAGGCAGTGACTTAACTTTTTATTCAAAAAAGACCCCAAAAGTATCTTGGAATGTCTTGAAATTGTACACAGTCATAGTCAAGCATGCCCTGAACAAGAATCCGTTGAATATATTTGCATATCTCTTGAAGAATATTTTTAATGAACTTTTGAAAATCAGGAAAGCGATCCATGCACTTGGACATTCCAAGTATGTTGGAATGTCTTGAAATTGTACTCAGTCATAGTCAACGACGCCCTGAACAAGAATCCGTTGAAAATATTTGCATATCGCTTAAGGAATATTTTTAATGAATTTTTGAAAATCAGGAAAGCGGTCCATGCACTTAGGCAGTGACTTAACTTTTTTGTCAAAAAAGACCCCAAAAGTATCTTGGAATGTCTTGAAATTGTACACAGTCATAGTCAAGCATGCCCTGAACAAGAATCCGTTGAATATATTTGCATATCTCTTGAAGAATATTTTTAATGAATTTTTGAAAATCCAAAAAGCGATCAATGCACTTGGACATTCCAAGTATGTTGGAATGTCTTGAAATTGTACTCAGTCATAGTCAACGACGCCCTGAACAAGAATCAATTGAAAATATTTGCATATCTCTTAAGGAATATTTTTAATGAATTTTTGAAAATGAGGAAAGTCTGTGCACTTAGGCAGTGACTTAACTTTTTATTCAAAAAAGACCCCAAAAGTATCTTGGAATGTCTTGAAATTGTACACAGTCATAGTCAAGCATGCCCTGAACAAGAATCCGATGAATATATTTGCATATCTCTTGAAGAATATTTTTAATGAACTTTTGAAAATCCGGAAAGCGATCCATGCACTTGGACATTCCAAGTATGTTGGAATGTCTTGAAATTGTACTCAGTCATAGTCAACGACGCCCTGAACAAGAATCCGTTGAAAATATTTACATATCGCTTAAGGAATATTTTTAATGAATTTTTTAAAAAATCAGGAAAGCGATCCATGCACTTAGGCAGTGACTTAACTTTTTCGTCAAAAAAGACCCCAAAAGTATCTTGGAATGTCTTGAAATTGTACACAGTCATAGTCAAGCATGCCCTGAACAAGAATCCGTTGAATATATTTGCATATCTCTTGAAGAATATTTTTAATGAATTTTTGAAAATCCGGAAAGCGATCCATGCACTTAGGCAGTGACTTAACTTTTTCGTCAAAAAAGACCCCAAAAGTATCTTGGAATGTCTTGAAATTGTACACAGTCATAGTCAAGCATGCCCTGAACAAGAAACCGTTGAATATATTTGCATATCTCTGGAAGAATATTTTTAATGAATTTTTGAAAATCCGGAAAGCGATCCATGCACTTGGACATTCCAAGTATGTTGGAATGTCTTGAAATTGTACTCAGTCATAGTCAACAACGCCCTGAACAAGAATCCATTGAAAATATTTGCATATCTCTTAAGGAACATTTTTAATGAATTTTTGAAAATGAGGAAAGTCTGTGCACTTAGGCAGTGACTTAACTTTTTATTCAAAAAAGACCCCAAAAGTATCTTGGAATGTCTTGAAATTGTACACAGTCATAGTCAAGCATGCCCTGAACAAGAATCCGTTGAATATATTTGCATATCTCTTGAAGAATATTTTTAATGAACTTTTGAAAATCAGGAAAGCGATCCATGCACTTGGACATTCCAAGTATGTTGGAATGTCTTGAAATTGTACTCAGTCATAGTCAACGACGCCTTGAACAAGTATCCGTTGAAAATATTTGCATATCGCTTAAGGAATATTTTTAATGAATTTTTGAAAATCAGGAAAGCGATCCATGCACTTAGGCAGTGACTTAACTTTTTTGTCAAAAAAGACCCCAAAAGTATCTTGGAATGTCTTGAAATTGTACACAGTCATAGTCAAGCATGCCCTGAACAAGAATCTGTTGAATATATTTGCATATCTCTTGAAGAATATTTTTAATGAATTTTTGAAAATCCAAAAAGCGATCCATGCACTTGGACATTCCAAGTATGTTGGAATGTCTTGAAATTGTACTCAGTCATAGTCAACGACGCCCTGAACAAGAATCAATTGAAAATATTTGCATATCTCTTAAGGAATATTTTTAATGAATTTTTGAAAATGAGGAAAGTCTGTGCACTTAGGCAGTGACTTAACTTTTTATTCAAAAAAGACCCCAAAAGTATCTTGGAATGTCTTGAAATTGTACACAGTCATAGTCAAGCATGCCCTGAACAAGAATCCGTTTAATATATTTGCATATCTCTTGAAGAATATTTTTAATGAACTTTTGAAAATCAGGAAAGCGATCCATGCACTTGGACATTCCAAGTATGTTGGAATGTTTTGAAATTGTACTCAGTCATAGTCAACGACGCCCTGAACAAGAATCCGTTGAAAATATTTGCATATCGCTTAAGGAATATTTTTAATGAATTTTTGAAAATCAAGAAAGCGATCCATGCACTTAGGCAGTGACTTAACTTTTTCGTCAAAAAAGACCCCAAAAGTATCTTGGAATGTCTTGAAATTGTACACAGTCATAGTCAAGCATGCCCTAAACAAGAATCCGTTGAATATATTTGCATATCTCTTGAAGAATATTTTTAATGAATTTTTGAAAATCCGAAAAGCGATCCATGCACTTGGACATTCCAAGTATGTTGGAATGTCTTGAAATTGTACTCAGTCATAGACAACGACGCTCTGAACAAGAATCAATTGAAAATATTTGCATATCTCTTAAGGAATATTTTTAATGAATTTTTGAAAATGATGAAAGTCTGTGCACTTAGGCAGTGACTTAACTTTTTATTCAAAAAAGACCCCAAAAGTATCTTGGAATGTCTTGAAATTGTACACAGTCATAGTCAAGCATGCCCTGAACAAGAACCTGTTGAATATATTTGCATATCTCTTGAATAATATTTTTAATGAATTTTTGAAAATCCGGAAAGTGATCCATGCACTTAGGCAGTGACTTAACTTTTTATTCAAAAAAGACCCCAAAAGTATCTTGGAATGTCTTGAAATTGTACACAGTCATAGTCAAGCATGCCCTGAACAAGAAACCGTTGAATATATTTGCATATCTCTTGAAGAATATTTTTAATGAACTTTTGAAAATCCGGAAAGCGATCCATGCACTTGGACATTCCAAGTATCTTGGAATGTCTTGAAATTGTACACAGTCATAGTCAAGCATGCCCTGAACAAGAAACCGTTGAATATATTTGCATATCTCTTGAAGAATATTTTTAATGAACTTTTTAAAATCCGGAAAGCGATCCATGCACTTAGGCAGTGAATTAACTTTTTTGTCAAAAAAGACCCCAAAAGTATCTTGGAATGTCTTGAAATTGTACACAGTCATAGTCAAGCATGCCCTGAACAAGAATCCGTTGAATATATTTGCATATCTCTTGAAGAATATTTTTAATGAATTTTTGAAAATCCAGAAAGCGATCCATGCACTTGGACATTCCAAGTATGTTGGAATGTCTTGAAATTGTACTCAGTCATAGTCAACGACGCCCTGAACAAGAATCCGTTGAAAATATTTGCATATCGCTTAAGGAATATTTTTAATGAATTTTTGAAAATCAGGAAAGCGGTCCATGCACTTAGGCAGTGACTTAACTTTTTTGTCAAAAAAGACCCCAAAAGTATCTTGGAATGTCTTGAAATTGTACACAGTCATAGTCAAGCATGCCCTGAACAAGAATCTGTTGAATATATTTGCATATCTCTTGAAGAATATTTTTAATGAATTTTTGAAAATCCAAAAAGCGATCCATGCACTTGGACATTCCAAGTATGTTGGAATGTCTTGAAATTGTACTCAGTCATAGTCAACGACGCTCTGAACAAGAATCAATTGAAAATATTTGCATATCTCTTAAGGAATATTTTGAATGAATTTTTGAAAATGAGGAAAGTCTGTGCACTTAGGCAGTGACTTAACTTTTTTGTCAAAAAAGACCCCAAAAGTATCTTGGAATGTCTTGAAATTGTACACAGTCATAGACAAGCATGCCCTGAACAAGAATCCGTTGAATATATTTGCATATCTCTTGAAGAATATTTTTAATGAACTTTTGAAAATCAGGAAAGCGATCCATTTACTTGGACATTCAAAGTATGTTGGAATGTCTTGAAATTGTACTCGGTCATAGTCAACGACGCCCTGAACAAGAATCCGTTGAAAATATTTGCATATCGCTTAAGGAATATTTTTAATGAATTTTTGAAAATGATGAAAGTCTGTGCACTTAGGCAGTGACTTAACTTTTTATTCAAAAAAGACCCCAAAAGTATCTTGGAATGTCTTGAAATTGTACACAGTCATAGTCAAGCATGCCCTGAACAAGAACCTGTTGAATATATTTGCATATCTCTTGAATAATATTTTTAATGAATTTTTGAAAATCCGGAAAGCGATCCATGCACTTAGGCAGTGACTTAACTTTTTCGTCAAAAAAGACCCCAAAAGTATCTTGGAATGTCTTGAAATTGTACACAGTCATAGTCAAGCATGCCCTGAACAAGAAACCGTTGAATATATTTGCATATCTCTTGAAGAATATTTTTAATGAACTTTTGAAAATCCGAAAAGCGATCCATGCACTTGGACATTCCAAGTATCTTGGAATGTCTTGAAATTGTACACAGTCATAGTCAAGCATGCCCTGAACAAGAAACCGTTGAATATATTTGCATATCTCTTGAAGAATATTTTTAATGAACTTTTTAAAATCCGGAAAGCGATCCATGCACTTAGGCAATGAATTAACTTTTTTGTCAAAAAAGACCCCAAAAGTATCTTGGAATGTCTTGAAATTGTACACAGTCATAGTCAAGCATGCCCTGAACAAGAATCCGTTGAATATATTTGCATATCTCTTGAAGAATATTTTTAATGAATTTTTGAAAATCCAGAAAGCGATCCATGCACTTGGACATTCCAAGTATGTTGGAATGTCTTGAAATTGTACTCAGTCATAGTCAACGACGCCCTGAACAAGAATCCGTTGAAAATATTTGCATATCGCTTAAGGAATATTTTTAATGAATTTTTGAAAATCAGGAAAGCGGTCCATGCACTTAGGCAGTGACTTAACTTTTTTGTCAAAAAAGACCCCAAAAGTATCTTGGAATGTCTTGAAATTGTACACAGTCATAGTCAAGCATGCCCTGAACAAGAATCTGTTGAATATATTTGCATATCTCTTGAAGAATATTTTTAATGAATTTTTGAAAATCCAAAAAGCGATCCATGCACTTGGACATTCCAAGTATGTTGGAATGTCTTGAAATTGTACTCAGTCATAGTCAACGACGCTCTGAACAAGAATCAATTGAAAATATTTGCATATCTCTTAAGGAATATTTTGAATGAATTTTTGAAAATGAGGAAAGTCTGTGCACTTAGGCAGTGACTTAACTTTTTTGTCAAAAAAGACCCCAAAAGTATCTTGGAATGTCTTGAAATTGTACACAGTCATAGACAAGCATGCCCTGAACAAGAATCCGTTGAATATATTTGCATATCTCTTGAAGAATATTTTTAATGAACTTTTGAAAATCAGGAAAGCGATCCATGTACTTGGACATTCAAAGTATGTTGGAATGTCTTGAAATTGTACTCGGTCATAGTCAACGACGCCCTGAACAAGAATCCGTTGAAAATATTTGCATATCGCTTAAGGAATATTTTTAATGAATTTTTGAAAATCAGGAAAGCGATCCATGCACTTAGGCAGTGACTTAACTTTTTCGTCAAAAAAGACCCCAAAAGTATCTTGGAATGTCTTGAAATTGTACACAGTCATAGTCAAGCATGCCCTGAACAAGAATCCGTTGAATATATTTGCATATCTCTTGAAGAATATTTTTAATGAACTTTTGAAAATCAGGAAAGCGATCCATGCACTTGGACATTCCAAGTATGTTGGAATGTCTTGAAATTGTACTCAGTCATAGTCAACGACGCCCTGAACAAGAATCCGTTAAAAATATTTGCATATCTCTTAAGGAATATTTTTAATGAATTTTTGAAAATCAGGAAAGCGATCCATGCACTTAGGCAGTGACTTAACTTTTTCGTCAAAAAAGACCCCAAAAGTATCTTGGAATGTCTTGAAATTGTACACAGTCATAGTCAAGCATGCCCTGAACAAGAATCCGTTGAATATATTTGCATATCTCTTGAAGAATATTTTTAATGAATTTTTGAAAGTCCGAAAAGCGATCCATGCACTTGGACATTCCAAGTATGTTGGAATGTCTTGAAATTGTACTCAGTCATAGTCAACGACGCTCTGAACAAGAATCAATTGAAAATATTTGCATATCTCTTAAGGAATATTTTTAATGAATTTTTGAAAATGAGGAAAGTCTGTGCACTTAGGCAGTAACTTAACTTTTTATTCAAAAAAGACCCCAAAAGTATCTTGGAATGTCTTGAAATTGTACACAGTCATAGTCAAGCATGCCCTGAACAAGAATCCGTTGAATATATTTGCATATCTCTTGAAGAATATTTTTAATGAACTTTTGAAAATCAGGAAAGCGATCCATGTACTTGGACATTCAAAGTATGTTGGAATGTCTTGAAATTGTACTCGGTCATAGTCAACGACTCCCTGAACAAGAATCCGTTGAAAATATTTGCATATCGCTTAAGGAATATTTTTAATGAATTTTTGAAAATCAGGAAAGCGATCCATGCACTTAGGCAGTGACTTAACTTTTTCGGCAAAAAAGACCCCAAAGGTATCTTGGAATGTCTTGAAATTGTACACAGTCATAGTCAAGCATGCCCTGAACAAGAATCCGTTGAATATATTTGCATATCTCTTGAAGAATATTTTTAATGAACTTTTGAAAATCAGGAAAGCGATCCATGCACTTGGACATTCCAAGTATGTTGGAATGTCTTGAAATTGTACTCAGTCATAGTCAACGACGCCCTGAACAAGAATCCGTTGAAAATATTTGCATATCGCTTAAGGAATATTTTTAATGAATTTTTGAAAATCAGGAAAGCGATCCATGCACTTAGGCAGTGACTTAACTTTTTTGTCAAAAAAGACCCCAAAAGTATCTTGGAATGTCTTGAAATTGTACACAGTCATAGTCAAGCATGCCCTGAACAAGAATCCGTTGAATATATTTGCATATCTCTTGAAGAATATTTTTAAAGAATTTCTGAAAATCAGGAAAGCGATCCATGCACTTAGGCAGTGACTTAACTTTTTCGTCAAAAAAGACCCCAAAAGTATCTTGGAATGTCTTGAAATTGTACACAGTCATAGTCAAGAATGCCCTGAACAAGAATCCGTTGAATATATTTGCATATCTCTTGAAGAATATTTTTAATGAATTTTTGAAAATCCGGAAAGCGATCCATGCACTTGGACATTCCAAGTATGTTGGAATGTCTTGAAATTGTACTCGGTCATACTCAACGACGCCCTGAACAAGAATCCATTGAAAATATTTGCATATCTCTTAAGAAATATTTTTAATGAATTTTTGAAAATGATGAAAGTCTGTGCACTTAGGCAGTGACTTAACTTTTTATCCAAAAAAGACCCCAAAGGTATCTTGGAATGTCTTGAAATTGTACACAGTCATAGTCAAGCATGCCCTGAACAAGAATCCGTTGAATATATTTGCATATCTCTTGAAGAATATTTTTAATGAACTTTTGAAAATCAGGAAAGCGATCCATGCACTTGGACATTACAAGTATGTTGGAATGTTTTGAAATTGTACTCAGTCATAGTCAACGACGCCCTGAACAAGAATCCGTTGAAAATATTTGCATATCGCTTAAGGAATATTTTTAATGAATTTTTGAAAATCAGGAAAGCGATCCATGCACTTAGGCAGTGACTTAACTTTTTATTCAAAAAAGACCCCAAAAGTATCTTGGAATGTCTTGAAATTGTACACAGTCATAGTCAAGCATGCCCTGAACAAGAATCCGTTGAATATATTTGCATATCTCTTGAAGAATATTTTTAATGAATTTTTGAAAATCAGGAAAAGCGATCCATGCACTTGGACATTCCAAGTATGTTGGAATGTCTTGAAATTGTACTCAGTCATAGTCAACGACGCCCTGAACAAGAATCAATTGAAAATATTTGTATATCTCTTAAGGAATATTTTTAATGAATTTTTGAAAATGAGGAAAGTCTGTGCACTTTGGCAGTGACTTAACTTTTTATTCAAAAAAGACCCCAAAAGTATCTTGGAATGTCTTGAAATTGTACACAGTCATAGTCAAGCATGCCCTGAACAAGAATCCGTTGAATATATTTGCATATCTCTTGAAGAATATTTTTAATGAACTTTTGAAAATCAGGAAATTGATCCATGCACTTGGACATTCCAAGTATGTTGGAATGTCTTGAAATTGTACTCAGTCATAGTCAACGACGCCCTGAACAAGAATCCGTTGAAAATATTTGCATATCGCTTAAGGAATATTTTTAATGAATTTTTGAAAATCAGGAAAGCGATCCATGCACTTAGGCAGTGACTTAACTTTTTCGTCAAAAAAGACCCCAAAAGTATCTTGGAATGTCTTGAAATTGTACACAGTCATAGTCAAGCATGCCCTGAACAAGAACCTGTTGAATATATTTGCATATCTCTTGAAGAATATTTTTAATGAATTTTTGAAAATCCGGAAAGCTATCCATGCACTTGGACATTCCAAGTAAGTTGGAATGTCTTGAAAATGTACTCAGTCATAGTCAACGACGCCCTGAACAAGAATCTATTGAAAATATTTGCATATCTCTTAAGGAATATTTTTAATGAATTTTTGAAAATGAGGAATTTCTGTGCACTTAGGCAGTGACTTAACTTTTTATTCAAAAAAGACCCCAAAAGTATCTTGGAATGTCTTGAAATTGTAGACAGTCATAGTCAAGCATGCCCTGAACAAGAATCCGTTGAATATATTTGCATATCGCTTAAGGAATATTTTTAATGAATTTTTGAAAATCAGGAAAGCGATACATGCACTTGGACATTCCAAGTATGTTGGAATGTCTTGAAATTGTACTCAGTCATAGTCAACGACGCCCTGAACAAGAATCCGTTGAAAATATTTGCATATCGCTTCAGGAATATTTTAAATGAATTTTTGAAAATCAGGAAAGCGATCCATGCACTTAGGTAGTGACTTAACTTTTTTGTCAAAAAAGACCCCAAAAGTATCTTGGAATGTCTTGAAATTGTACACAGTCATAGTCAAGCATGCCCTGAACAAGAATCCGTTGAATATATTTGCATATCTCTTGAAGAATATTTTTAATGAACTTTTGAAAATCAGGAAAGCGATCCATGCACTTGGACATTCCAAGTATGTTGGAATGTCTTGAAATTGTACTCAGTCATAGTCAACGACGCCCTGAACAAGAATCCGTTGAAAATATTTGCATATCGCTTAAGGAATATTTTTAATGAATTTTTGAAAATCAGGAAAGCGATCCATGCACTTAGGCAGTGACTTAACTTTTTCGTCAAAAAAGACCCCAAAAGTATCTTGGAATGTCTTGAAATTGTACACAGTCATAGTCAAGCATGCCCTGAACAAGAATCCGTTGAATATATTTGCATATCTCTTGAAGAATGTTTTTAATGAATTTTTGAAAATCCGAAAAGTGATCCATGCACTTGGACATTCCAAGTATGTTGGAATGTCTTGAAATTGTACTCAGTCATAGTCAACGACGATCTGAACAAGAATCAATTGAAAATATTTGCATATCTCTTAAGGAATATTTTTAATGAATTTTTGAAAATGAGGAAAGTCTGTGCACTTAGGCAGTGACTTAACTTTTTATTCAAAAAAGACCCCAAAAGTATCTTGGAATGTCTTGAAATTGTTCACAGTCATAGTCAAGCATGCCCTGAACAAGAATCCGTTGAATATATTTGCATATCTCTTGAAGAATATTTTTAATGAACTTTTGAAAATCAGGAAAGCGATCCATGTACTTGGACATTCAAAGTATGTTGGAATGTCTTGAAATTGTACTCGGTCATAGTCAACGACGCCCTGAACAAGAATCCGTTGAAAATATTTGCATATCGCTTAAGGAATATTTTTAATGAATTTTTGAAAATCAGGAAAGCGATCCATGCACTTAGGCAGTGACTTAACTTTTTCGTCAAAAAAGACCCCAAAAGTATCTTGGAATGTCTTGAAATTGTACACAGTCATGGTCAAGCATGCCCTGAACAAGAATCCGTTGAATATATTTGCATATCTCTTGAAGAATATTTTTAATGAATTTTTGAAAATCCGGAAAGCGATCCATGCACTTGGACATTCCAAGTATGTTGGAATGTCTTTAAATTGTACTCGGTCACAGTCAACGACGCCCTGAACAAGAATCCATTGAAAATATTTGCATATCTCTTAAGGAATATTTTTAATGAATTTTTGAAAATGATGAAAGTCTGTGCACTTAGGCAGTGACTTAACTTTTTATTCAAAAAAGACCACAAAGGTATCTTGGAATGTCTTGAAATTGTACACAGTCATAGTCAAGCATGCCCTGAACAAGAATCCGTTGAATATATTTGCATATCTCTTGAAGAATATTTTTAATGAACTTTTGAAAATCAGGAAAGCGATCCATGCACTTGGACATTCCAAGTATGTTGGAATGTCTTGAAATTGTACTCAGTCATAGTCAACGACGCCCTGAACAAGAATCCGTTGAAAATATTTGCATATCGCTTAAGGAATATTTTTAATGAATTTTTGAAAATCAGGAAAGCGATCCATGCACTTAGGCAGTGACTTAACTTTTTTGTCAAAAAAGACCCCAAAAGTATCTTGGAATGTCTTGAAATTGTACACAGTCATAGTCAAGCATGCCCTGAACAAGAATCCGTTGAATATATTTGCATATCTCTTGAAGAATATTTTTAATGAACTTTTGAAAATCAGGAAAGCGATCCATGCACTTGGACATTCCAAGTATGTTGGAATGTCTTGAAATTGTACTCAGTCATAGTCAACGACGCCCTGAACAAGAATCCGTTGAAAATATTTGCATATCGTTTAAGGAATATTTTTAAAGAATTTCTGAAAATCAGGAAAGCGATCCATGCACTTAGGCAGTGACTTAACTTTTTCGTCAAAAAAGACCCCAAAAGTATCTTGGAATGTCTTGAAATTGTACACAGTCATAGTCAAGAATGCCCTGAACAAGAATCCGTTGAATATATTTGCATATCTCTTGAAGAATATTTTTAATGAATTTTTGAAAATCCGGAAAGCGATCCATGCACTTGGACATTCCAAGTATGTTGGAATGTCTTGAAATTGTACTCGGTCATAGTCAACGACGCCTTGAACAAGAATCCATTGAAAATATTTGCATATCTCTTAAGGAATATTTTTAATGAATTTTTGAAAATGATGAAAGTCTGTGCACTTAGGCAGTGACTTAACTTTTTATTCAAAAAAGACCCCAAAGGTATCTTGGAATGTCTTGAAATTGTACACAGTCATAGTCAAGCATGCCCTGAACAAGAATCCGTTGAATATATTTGCATATCTCTTGAAGAATATTTTTAATGAACTTTTGAAAATCAGGAAAGCGATCCATGCACTTGGACATTCCAAGTATGTTGGAATGTCTTGAAATTGTACTCAGTCATAGTCAACGACGCCCTGAACAAGAATCCGTTGAAAATATTTGCATATCGCTTAAGGAATATTTTTAATGAATTTTTGAAAATCAGGAAAGCAATCCATGCACTTAGGCAGTGACTTAACTTTTTTGTCAAAAAAGACCCCAAAAGTATCTTGGAATGTCTTGAAATTGTACACAGTCATAGTCAAGCATGCCCTGAACAAGAATCCGTTGAATATATTTGCATATCTCTTGAAGAATATTTTTAATGAATTTTTGAAAATCCGAAAAGCGATCCATGCACTTGGACATTCCAAGTATGTTGGAATGTCTTGAAATTGTACTCAGTCATAGTCAACGACGCCCTGAACAAGAATCAATTGAAAATATTTGCATATCTCTTAAGGAATATTTTTAATGAATTTTTGAAAATGATGAAAGTCTGTGCACTTAGGCAGTGACTTAACTTTTTATTCAAAAAAGACCACAAAGGTATCTTGGAATGTCTTGAAATTGTACACAGTCATAGTCAAGCATGCCCTGAACAAGAATCCGTTGAATATATTTGCATATCTCTTGAAGAATATTTTTAATGAACTTTTGAAAATCAGGAAAGCGATCCATGCACTTGGACATTCCAAGTATGTTGGAATGTCTTGAAATTGTCCTCAGTCATAGTCAACGACGCCCTGAACAAGAATCCGTTGAAAATATTTGCATATCGCTTAAGGAATATTTTTAATGAATTTTTGAAAATCAGGAAAGCGATCCATGCACTTAGGCAGTGACTTAACTTTTTTGTCAAAAAAGACCCCAAAAGTATCTTGGAATGTCTTGAAATTGTACACAGTCATAGTCAAGCATGCCCTGAACAAGAATCCGTTGAATATATTTGCATATCTCTTGAAGAATATTTTTAATGAACTTTTGAAAATCAGGAAAGCGATCCATGCACTTGGACATTCCAAGTATGTTGGAATGTCTTGAAATTGTACTCAGTCATAGTCAACGACGCCCTGAACAAGATTCCGTTGAAAATATTTGCATATCGTTTAAGGAATATTTTTAAAGAATTTCTGAAAATCAGGAAAGCGATCCATGCACTTAGGCAGTGACTTAACTTTTTCGTCAAAAAAGACCCCAAAAGTATCTTGGAATGTCTTGAAATTGTACACAGTCATAGTCAAGAATGCCCTGAACAAGAATCCGTTGAATATATTTGCATATCTCTTGAAGAATATTTTTAATGAATTTTTGAAAATCCGGAAAGCGATCCATGCACTTGGACATTCCAAGTATGTTGGAATGTCTTGAAATTGTACTCGGTCATAGTCAACGACGCCCTGAACAAGAATCCATTGAAAATATTTGCATATCTCTTAAGGAATATTTTTAATGAATTTTTGAAAATGATAAAAGTCTGTGCACTTAGGCAGTGACTTAACTTTTTATTCAAAAAAGACCCCAAAGGTATCTTGGAATGTCTTGAAATTGTACACAGTCATAGTCAAGCATGCCCTGAACAAGAATCCGTTGAATATATTTGCATATCTCTTGAAGAATATTTTTAATGAACTTTTGAAAATCAGGAAAGCGATCCATGCACTTGGACATTCCAAGTATGTTGGAATGTCTTGAAATTGTACTCAGTCATAGTCAACGACGCCCTGAACAAGAATCCGTTGAAAATATTTGCATATCGCTTAAGGAATATTTTTAATGAATTTTTGAAAATCAGGAAAGCGATCCATGCACTTAGGCAGTGACTTAACTTTTTTGTCAAAAAAGACCCCAAAAGTATCTTGGAATGTCTTGAAATTGTACACAGTCATAGTCAAGCATGCCCTGAACAAGAATCCGTTGAATATATTTGCATATCTCTTGAAGAATATTTTTAATGAATTTTTGAAAATCCGAAAAGCGATCCATGCACTTGGACATTCCAAGTATGTTGGAATGTCTTTAAATTGTACTCAGTCATAGTCAACGACGCCCTGAACAAGAATCCGTTGAAAATATTGGCATATCGCTTAAGGAATATTTTTAATGAATTTTTGAAAATCAGGAAAGCGATCCATGCACTTAGGCAGTGACTTAACTTTTTTGTCAAAAAAGACCCCAAAAGTATCTTGGAATGTCTTGAAATTGTACACAGTCATAGTCAAGCATGCCCTGAACAAGAATCCGTTGAATATATTTGCATATCTCTTGAAGAATATTTTTAATGAATTTTTGAAAATCCGAAAAGCGATCCATGCACTTGGACATTCCAAGTATGTTGGAATGTCTTTAAATTGTACTCAGTCATAGTCAACGACGCCCTGAACAAGAATCAATTGAAAATATTTGCATATCTCTTAAGGAATATTTTTAATGAATTTTTGAAAATGAGGAAAGTCTGTGCACTTAGGCAGTGACTTAACTTTTTATTCAAAAAAGACCCCAAAAGTATCTTGGAATGTCTTGAAATTGTACACAGTCATAGTCAAGCATGCCCTGAACAAGAATCCGTTGAATATATTTGCATATCTCTTGAAGAATATTTTTAATGAACTTTTGAAAATCAGGAAAGCGATCCATGCACTTGGACATTCCAAGTATGTTGGAATGTCTTGAAATTGTACTCAGTCATAGTCAACGACGCCCTGAACAAGAATCCGTTGAAAATATTTGCATATCGTTTAAGGAATATTTTTAAAGAATTTCTGAAAATCAGGAAAGCGATCCATGCACTTAGGCAGTGACTTAACTTTTTCGTCAAAAAAGACCCCAAAAGTATCTTGGAATGTCTTGAAATTGTACACAGTCATAGTCAAGAATGCCCTGAACAAGAATCCGTTGAATATATTTGCATATCTCTTGAAGAATATTTTTAATGAATTTTTGAAAATCCAGAAAGCGATCCATGCACTTGGACATTCCAAGTATGTTGGAATGTCTTGAAATTGTACTCAGTCATAGTCAACGACGCCCTGAACAAGAATCCGTTGAAAATATTTGCATATCGCTTAAGGAGTATTTTTAATGAATTTTTGAAAATCAGGAAAGCGATCCATGCATTTAGGCAGTGACTTAACTTTTTATTCAAAAAAGACCCCAAAAGTATCTTGGAATGTCTTGAAATTGTACACAGTCATAGTCAAGCATGCCCTGAACAAGAATCCGTTGAATATATTTGCATATCTCTTGAAGAATATTTTTAATGAACTTTTGAAAATCAGGAAATTGATCCATGCACTTGGACATTCCAAGTATGTTGGAATGTCTTGAAATTGTACTCGGTCATAGTCAACGACGCCCTGAACAAGAATCCATTGAAAATATTTGCATATCTCTTAAGGAATATTTTTAATGAATTTTTGAAAATGATGAAAGTCTGTGCACTTAGGCAGTGACTTAACTTTTTTATTCAAAAAAGACCCCAAAAGTATCTTGGAATGTCTTGAAATTGTACACAGTCATAGTCAAGCTTGCCCTGAACAAGAATCCGTTGAATATATTTGCATATCTCTTGAAGAATATTTTTAATGAACTTTTGAAAATCAGGAAAGCGATCCATGCACTTGGACATTCCAAGTATGTTGGAATGTCTTGAAATTGTACTCAGTCATAGTCAACGACGCCCTGAACAAGAATCCATTGAAAATATTTGCATATCGTTTAAGGAATATTTTTAAAGAATTTTTGAAAATGATGAAAGTCTGTGCACTTAGGCAGTGACTTAACTTTTTATTCAAAAAAGACCCCAAAGGTATCTTGGAATGTCTTGAAATTGTACACAGTCATAGTCAAGCATGCCCTGAACAAGAATCCGTTGAATATATTTGCATATCTCTTGAAGAATATTTTTAATGAACTTTTGAAAATCAGGAAAGCGATCCATGCACTTGGACATTCCAAGTATGTTGGAATGTTTTGAAATTGTACTCAGTCATAGTCAACGACGCCCTGAACAAGAATCCATTGAAAATATTTGCATATCGCTTAAGGAATATTTTTAATGAATTTTTGAAAATCAGGAAAGCGATCCATGCACTTCGGCAGTGACTTAACTTTTTCGTCAAAAAAGACCCCAAAAGTATCTTGGAATGTCTTGAAATTGTACACAGTCATAGTCAAGCATGCCCTGAACAAGAATCGGTTGAATATATTTGCATATCTCTTGAAGAATATTTTTAATGAATTTTTGAAAATCCGGAAAGCGATCCATGCACTTGGACATTCCAAGTATGTTGGAATGTCTTGAAATTGTACTCAGTCATAGTCAACGACGCCCTGAACAAGAATCCGTTGAAAATATTTGCATATCGCTTAAGGAATATTTTTAATGAATTTTTGAAAATCAGGAAAGCGGTCCATGCACTTAGGCAGTGACTTAACTTTTTTGTCAAAAAAGACCCCAAAAGTATCTTGGAATGTCTTGAAATTGTACACAGTCATAGTCAAGCATGCCCTGAACAAGAATCCGTTGAATATATTTGCATATCTCTTGAAGAATATTTTTAATGAATTTTTGAAAATCCAAAAAGCGATCCATGCACTTGGACATTCCAAGTATGTTGGAATGTCTTGAAATTGTACTCAGTCATAGTCAACGACGCCCTGAACAAGAATCAATTGAAAATATTTGCATATCTCTTAAGGAATATTTTTAATGAATTTTTGAAAATGAGGAAAGTCTGTGCACTTAGGCAGTGACTTAACTTTTTATTCAAAAAAGACCCCAAAAGTATCTTGGAATGTCTTGAAATTGTACACAGTCATAGTCAAGCATGCCCTGAACAAGAATCCGTTGAATATATTTGCATATCTCTTGAAGAATATTTTTAATGAACTTTTGAAAATCAGGAAAGCGATCCATGCACTTGGACATTCCAAGTATGTTGGAATGTCTTGAAATTGTACTCAGTCATAGTCAACGACGCCCTGAACAAGAATCCGTTGAAAATATTTGCATATCGCTTAAGGAATATTTTTAATGAATTTTTGAAAATCAGGAAAGCGATCCATGCACTTAGGCAGTGACTTAACTTTTTTGTCAAAAAAGACCCCAAAAGTATCTTGGAATGTCTTGAAATTGTACACAGTCATAGTCAAGCATGCCCTGAACAAGAATCCGTTGAATATATTTGCATATCTCTTGAAGAATATTTTTAATGAATTTTTGAAAATCCGAAAAGCGATCCATGCACTTGGACATTCCAAGTATGTTGGAATGTCTTTAAATTGTACTCAGTCATAGTCAACGACGCCCTGAACAAGAATCCGTTGAAAATATTGGCATATCGCTTAAGGAATATTTTTAATGAATTTTTGAAAATCAGGAAAGCGATCCATGCACTTAGGCAGTGACTTAACTTTTTCGTCAAAAAAGACCCCAAAAGTATCTTGGAATGTCTTGAAATTGTACACAGTCATAGTCAAGCATGCCCTGAACAAGAATCCGTTGAATATATTTGCATATCTCTTGAAGAATATTTTTAATGAACTTTTGAAAATCAGGAAAGCGATCCATGCACTTGGACATTCCAAGTATGTTAGAATGTCTTGAAATTGTACTCAGTCATAGTCAACAACGCCCTGAACAAGAATCCGTTGAAAATATTTGCATATCGTTTAAGGAATTTTTTTTAAGAATTTCTGAAAATCAGGAAAGCGATCCATGCACTTAGGCAGTGATTTAACTTTTTCGTCAAAAAAGACCCCAAAAGTATCTTGGAATGTCTTGAAATTGTACACAGTCATAGTCAAGCATGCCCTGAACAAGAATCCGTTGAATATATTTGCATATCTCTTGAAGAATATTTTTAATGAATTTTTGAAAATCAGGAAAGCGATCCATGCACTTGGACATTCCAAGTATGTTGGAATGTCTTGAAATTGTACTCAGTCATAGTCAACGACGCCCTGAACAAGAATCCGTTGAAAATATTTGCATATCGCTTAAGGAGTATTTTTAATGAATTTTTGAAAATCAGGAAAGCGATCCATGCATTTAGGCAGTGACTTAACTTTTTATTCAAAAAAGACCCCAAAAGTATCTTGGAATGTCTTGAAATTGTACACAGTCATAGTCAAGCATGCCCTGAACAAGAATCCGTTGAATATATTTGCATATCTCTTGAAGAATATTTTTAATGAACTTTTGAAAATCAGGAAATTGATCCATGCACTTGGACATTCCAAGTATGTTGGAATGTCTTGAAATTGTACTCGGTCATAGTCAACGACGCCCTGAACAAGAATCCATTGAAAATATTTGCATATCTCTTAAGGAATATTTTTAATGAATTTTTGAAAATGATGAAAGTCTGTGCACTTAGGCAGTGACTTAACTTTTTATTCAAAAAAGACCCCAAAAGTATCTTGGAATGTCTTGAAATTGTACACAGTCATAGTCAAGCTTGCCCTGAACAAGAATCCGTTGAATATATTTGCATATCTCTTGAAGAATATTTTTAATGAACTTTTGAAAATCAGGAAAGCGATCCATGCACTTGGACATTCCAAGTATGTTGGAATGTCTTGAAATTGTACTCAGTCATAGTCAACGACGCCCTGAACAAGAATCCATTGAAAATATTTGCATATCGTTTAAGGAATATTTTTAAAGAATTTTTGAAAATGATGAAAGTCTGTGCACTTAGGCAGTGACTTAACTTTTTATTCAAAAAAGACCCCAAAGGTATCTTGGAATGTCTTGAAATTGTACACAGTCATAGTCAAGCATGCCCTGAACAAGAATCCGTTGAATATATTTGCATATCTCTTGAAGAATATTTTTAATGAACTTTTGAAAATCAGGAAAGCGATCCATGCACTTGGACATTCCAAGTATGTTGGAATGTTTTGAAATTGTACTCAGTCATAGTCAACGACGCCCTGAACAAGAATCCATTGAAAATATTTGCATATCGCTTAAGGAATATTTTTAATGAATTTTTGAAAATCAGGAAAGCGATCCATGCACTTCGGCAGTGACTTAACTTTTTCGTCAAAAAAGACCCCAAAAGTATCTTGGAATGTCTTGAAATTGTACACAGTCATAGTCAAGCATGCCCTGAACAAGAATCGGTTGAATATATTTGCATATCTCTTGAAGAATATTTTAAATGAATTTTTGAAAAATCCGGAAAGCGATCCATGCACTTGGACATTCCAAGTATGTTGGAATGTCTTGAAATTGTACTCAGTCATAGTCAACGACGCCCTGAACAAGAATCCGTTGAAAATATTTGCATATCGCTTAAGGAATATTTTTAATGAATTTTTGAAAATCAGGAAAGCGGTCCATGCACTTAGGCAGTGACTTAACTTTTTTGTCAAAAAAGACCCCAAAAGTATCTTGGAATGTCTTGAAATTGTACACAGTCATAGTCAAGCATGCCCTGAACAAGAATCCGTTGAATATATTTGCATATCTCTTGAAGAATATTTTTAATGAATTTTTGAAAATCCAAAAAGCGATCCATGCACTTGGACATTCCAAGTATGTTGGAATGTCTTGAAATTGTACTCAGTCATAGTCAACGACGCCCTGAACAAGAATCAATTGAAAATATTTGCATATCTCTTAAGGAATATTTTTAATGAATTTTTGAAAATGAGGAAAGTCTGTGCACTTAGGCAGTGACTTAACTTTTTATTCAAAAAAGACCCCAAAAGTATCTTGGAATGTCTTGAAATTGTACACAGTCATAGTCAAGCATGCCCTGAACAAGAATCCGTTGAATATATTTGCATATCTCTTGAAGAATATTTTTAATGAACTTTTGAAAATCAGGAAAGCGATCCATGCACTTGGACATTCCAAGTATGTTGGAATGTCTTGAAATTGTACTCAGTCATAGTCAACGATGCCCTGAACAAGAATCCGTTGAAAAAATTTGCATATCGTTTAAGGAATATTTTTAAAGAATTTCTGAAAATCAGGAAAGCGATCCATGCACTTAGGCAGTGACTTAACTTTTTCGTCAAAAAAGACCCCAAAAGTATCTTTGAATGTCTTGAAATTGTACTCAGTCATAGTCAACAACGCCCTGAAAAAGAATCCATTAAAAATATTTGCATATCTCTTAAGGAATATTTTTAATGAATTTTTGAAAATGAGGAAAGTCTGTGCACTTAGGCAGTGACTTAACTTTTTATTCAAAAAAGACCCCAAAAGTATCTTGGAATGTCTTGAAATTGTACACAGTCATAGTCAAGCATGCCCTGAACAAGAATCTGTTGAATATATTTGCATATCTCTTGAAGAATATTTTTAATGAACTTTTGAAAATCAGGAAAGCGATCCATGCACTTGGACATTCCAAGTATGTTGGAATGTTTTGAAATTGTACTCAGTCATAGTCAACGATGGCCTGAACAAGAATCCGTTGAAAATATTTGCATATTGCTTAAGGAATATTTTTAATGAATTTTTGAAAATCAGGAAAGCGATCCATGCACTTAGGCAGTGACTTAACTTTTTATTCAAAAAAGACCCCAAAAGTATCTTGGAATGTCTTGAAATTGTACACAGTCATAGTCAAGCATGCCCTGAACAAGAATCCGTTGAATATATTTGCATATCTCTTGAAGAATATTTTTAATGAATTTTTGAAAATCAGAAAAGCGATCCATGCACTTGGACATTCCAAGTATGTTGGAATGTCTTGAAATTGTACACAGTCATAGTCAAGCATGCCCTGAACAAGAATCCGTTGAATATATTTGCATATCTCTTAAGGAATATTTTTAATGAATTTCTGAAAATGAGGAAAGTCTGTGCACTTAGGCAGTGACTTAACTTTTTATTCAAAAAAGACCCCAAAAGTATCTTGGAATGTCTTGAAATTGTACACAGTCATAGTCAAGCATGTCCTGAACAAGAATCCGTTGAATATATTTGCATATCTCTTGAAGAATATTTTTATAGAACTTTTGAAAATCAGGAAAGCGATCCATGCATTTGGACATTCCAAGTATGTTGGAATGTCTTGAAATTGTACTCAGTCATAGTCAACGACGCCCTGAACAAGAATCCGTTGTAAATATTTGCATATCGCTTAAGGAATATTTTTAATGAATTTTTGAAAATCAGGAAAGCGATCGATGCACTTAGGCAGTGACTTAACTTTTTTGTCAAAAAAGACCCCAAAAGCATCTTGGAATGTCTTGAAATTGTACACAGTCATAGTCAAGCATGCCCTGAACAAGAATCCGTTGAATATATTTGCACATCTCTTGAAGAATATTTTTAATGAATTTTTGAAAATCCAAAAAGCGATCCATGCACTTGGACATTCCAAGTATGTTGGAATGTCTTGAAATTGTACTCAGTCATAGTCAACGACGCCCTGAACAAGAATCAATTGAAAATATTTGCATATCTCTTAAGGAATATTTTTAATGAATTTTTGAAAATGAGGAAAGTCTGTGCACTTAGGCAGTGACTTAACTTTTTATTCAAAAAAGACCCCAAAAGTATCTTGGAATGTCTTGAAATTGTACACAGTCATAGTCAAGCATGCCCTGAACAAGAATCCGTTGAATATATTTGCATATCTCTTGAAGAATATTTTTAATGAACTTTTGAAAATCAGGAAAGCGATCCATGCACTTGGACATTCCAAGTATGTTGGAATGTCTTGAAATTGTACTCAGTCATAGTCAACGACGCCCTGAACAAGAATCCGTTGAAAATATTTGCATATCGCTTAAGGAATATTTTTAATGAATTTTTGAAAATCAGGAAAGCGATCCATGCACTTAGGGAGTGACTTAACTTTTTTGTCAAAAAAGACCCCAAAAGTATCTTGGAATGTCTTGAAATTGTACACAGTCATAGTCAAGCATGCCCTGAACAAGAATCCGTTGAATATATTTGCATATCTCTTGAAGAATATTTTTAATGAATTTTTGAAAATCCGAAAAGCGATCCATGCACTTGGACATTCCAAGTATGTTGGAATGTCTTTAAATTGTACTCAGTCATAGTCAACGACGCCCTGAACAAGAATCCGTTGAAAATATTGGCATATCGCTTAAGGAATATTTTTAATGAATTTTTGAAAATCAGGAAAGCGATCCATGCACTTAGGCAGTGACTTAACTTTTTCGTCAAAAAAGACCCCAAAAGTATCTTGGAATGTCTTGAAATTGTACACAGTCATAGTCAAGCATGCCCTGAACAAGAATCCGTTGAATATATTTGCATATCTCTTGAAGAATATTTTTAATGAACTTTTGAAAATCAGGAAAGCGATCCATGCACTTGGACATTCCAAGTATGTTAGAATGTCTTGAAATTGTACTCAGTCATAGTCAACAACGCCCTGAACAAGAATCCGTTGAAAATATTTGCATATCGTTTAAGGAATTTTTTTTAAGAATTTCTGAAAATCAGGAAAGCGATCCATGCACTTAGGCAGTGATTTAACTTTTTCGTCAAAAAAGACCCCAAAAGTATCTTGGAATGTCTTGAAATTGTACACAGTCATAGTCAAGCATGCCCTGAACAAGAATCCGTTGAATATATTTGCATATCTCTTGAAGAATATTTTTAATGAATTTTTGAAAATCAGGAAAGCGATCCATGCACTTGGACATTCCAAGTATGTTGGAATGTCTTGAAATTGTACTCAGTCATAGTCAACGACGCCCTGAACAAGAATCCGTTGAAAATATTTGCATATCGCTTAAGGAGTATTTTTAATGAATTTTTGAAAATCAGGAAAGCGATCCATGCATTTAGGCAGTGACTTAACTTTTTATTCAAAAAAGACCCCAAAAGTATCTTGGAATGTCTTGAAATTGTACACAGTCATAGTCAAGCATGCCCTGAACAAGAATCCGTTGAATATATTTGCATATCTCTTGAAGAATATTTTTAATGAACTTTTGAAAATCAGGAAATTGATCCATGCACTTGGACATTCCAAGTATGTTGGAATGTCTTGAAATTGTACTCGGTCATAGTCAACGACGCCCTGAACAAGAATCCATTGAAAATATTTGCATATCTCTTAAGGAATATTTTTAATGAATTTTTGAAAATGATGAAAGTCTGTGCACTTAGGCAGTGACTTAACTTTTTATTCAAAAAAGACCCCAAAAGTATCTTGGAATGTCTTGAAATTGTACACAGTCATAGTCAAGCTTGCCCTGAACAAGAATCCGTTGAATATATTTGCATATCTCTTGAAGAATATTTTTAATGAACTTTTGAAAATCAGGAAAGCGATCCATGCACTTGGACATTCCAAGTATGTTGGAATGTCTTGAAATTGTACTCAGTCATAGTCAACGACGCCCTGAACAAGAATCCATTGAAAATATTTGCATATCGTTTAAGGAATATTTTTAAAGAATTTTTGAAAATGATGAAAGTCTGTGCACTTAGGCAGTGACTTAACTTTTTATTCAAAAAAGACCCCAAAGGTATCTTGGAATGTCTTGAAATTGTACACAGTCATAGTCAAGCATGCCCTGAACAAGAATCCGTTGAATATATTTGCATATCTCTTGAAGAATATTTTTAATGAACTTTTGAAAATCAGGAAAGCGATCCATGCACTTGGACATTCCAAGTATGTTGGAATGTTTTGAAATTGTACTCAGTCATAGTCAACGACGCCCTGAACAAGAATCCATTGAAAATATTTGCATATCGCTTAAGGAATATTTTTAATGAATTTTTGAAAATCAGGAAAGCGATCCATGCACTTCGGCAGTGACTTAACTTTTTCGTCAAAAAAGACCCCAAAAGTATCTTGGAATGTCTTGAAATTGTACACAGTCATAGTCAAGCATGCCCTGAACAAGAATCGGTTGAATATATTTGCATATCTCTTGAAGAATATTTTAAATGAATTTTTGAAAAATCCGGAAAGCGATCCATGCACTTGGACATTCCAAGTATGTTGGAATGTCTTGAAATTGTACTCAGTCATAGTCAACGACGCCCTGAACAAGAATCCGTTGAAAATATTTGCATATCGCTTAAGGAATATTTTTAATGAATTTTTGAAAATCAGGAAAGCGGTCCATGCACTTAGGCAGTGACTTAACTTTTTTGTCAAAAAAGACCCCAAAAGTATCTTGGAATGTCTTGAAATTGTACACAGTCATAGTCAAGCATGCCCTGAACAAGAATCCGTTGAATATATTTGCATATCTCTTGAAGAATATTTTTAATGAATTTTTGAAAATCCAAAAAGCGATCCATGCACTTGGACATTCCAAGTATGTTGGAATGTCTTGAAATTGTACTCAGTCATAGTCAACGACGCCCTGAACAAGAATCAATTGAAAATATTTGCATATCTCTTAAGGAATATTTTTAATGAATTTTTGAAAATGAGGAAAGTCTGTGCACTTAGGCAGTGACTTAACTTTTTATTCAAAAAAGACCCCAAAAGTATCTTGGAATGTCTTGAAATTGTACACAGTCATAGTCAAGCATGCCCTGAACAAGAATCCGTTGAATATATTTGCATATCTCTTGAAGAATATTTTTAATGAACTTTTGAAAATCAGGAAAGCGATCCATGCACTTGGACATTCCAAGTATGTTGGAATGTCTTGAAATTGTACTCAGTCATAGTCAACGATGCCCTGAACAAGAATCCGTTGAAAAAATTTGCATATCGTTTAAGGAATATTTTTAAAGAATTTCTGAAAATCAGGAAAGCGATCCATGCACTTAGGCAGTGACTTAACTTTTTCGTCAAAAAAGACCCCAAAAGTATCTTTGAATGTCTTGAAATTGTACTCAGTCATAGTCAACAACGCCCTGAAAAAGAATCCATTAAAAATATTTGCATATCTCTTAAGGAATATTTTTAATGAATTTTTGAAAATGAGGAAAGTCTGTGCACTTAGGCAGTGACTTAACTTTTTATTCAAAAAAGACCCCAAAAGTATCTTGGAATGTCTTGAAATTGTACACAGTCATAGTCAAGCATGCCCTGAACAAGAATCTGTTGAATATATTTGCATATCTCTTGAAGAATATTTTTAATGAACTTTTGAAAATCAGGAAAGCGATCCATGCACTTGGACATTCCAAGTATGTTGGAATGTTTTGAAATTGTACTCAGTCATAGTCAACGATGGCCTGAACAAGAATCCGTTGAAAATATTTGCATATTGCTTAAGGAATATTTTTAATGAATTTTTGAAAATCAGGAAAGCGATCCATGCACTTAGGCAGTGACTTAACTTTTTATTCAAAAAAGACCCCAAAAGTATCTTGGAATGTCTTGAAATTGTACACAGTCATAGTCAAGCATGCCCTGAACAAGAATCCGTTGAATATATTTGCATATCTCTTGAAGAATATTTTTAATGAATTTTTGAAAATCAGAAAAGCGATCCATGCACTTGGACATTCCAAGTATGTTGGAATGTCTTGAAATTGTACACAGTCATAGTCAAGCATGCCCTGAACAAGAATCCGTTGAATATATTTGCATATCTCTTAAGGAATATTTTTAATGAATTTCTGAAAATGAGGAAAGTCTGTGCACTTAGGCAGTGACTTAACTTTTTATTCAAAAAAGACCCCAAAAGTATCTTGGAATGTCTTGAAATTGTACACAGTCATAGTCAAGCATGTCCTGAACAAGAATCCGTTGAATATATTTGCATATCTCTTGAAGAATATTTTTATAGAACTTTTGAAAATCAGGAAAGCGATCCATGCATTTGGACATTCCAAGTATGTTGGAATGTCTTGAAATTGTACTCAGTCATAGTCAACGACGCCCTGAACAAGAATCCGTTGTAAATATTTGCATATCGCTTAAGGAATATTTTTAATGAATTTTTGAAAATCAGGAAAGCGATCGATGCACTTAGGCAGTGACTTAACTTTTTTGTCAAAAAAGACCCCAAAAGCATCTTGGAATGTCTTGAAATTGTACACAGTCATAGTCAAGCATGCCCTGAACAAGAATCCGTTGAATATATTTGCACATCTCTTGAAGAATATTTTTAATGAATTTTTGAAAATCCGGAAAGCGATCCATGCACTTGGACATTCCAAGTATGTTGGAATGTCTTGAAATTGTACTCAGTCATAGTCAACGACACCCTGAACAAGAATCCGTTGAAAATATTTGCATATCTCTTAAGGAATATTTTTAATGAATTTTTGAAAATCCGGAAAGCGATCCATGCACTTGGACATTCCAAGTATGTTGGAATGTCTTGAAATTGTACTCAGTCATAGTCAACGACACCCTGAACAAGAATCCGTTGAAAATATTTGCATATCTCTTAAGGAATATTTTTAATTAATTTTTGAAAATCCGGAAAGCGATCCATGCACTTGGACATTCCAAGTATGTTGGCATGTCTTGAAATTGTACTCAGTCATAGTCAACGACACCCTGAACAAGAATCCGTTGAAAATATTTGCATATCGCCTAACCAATATTTTAAATGAATTTTTGAAAATCAGGAAAGCGAACCATGCACTTACGCAGTGACTTAACTTTTTTGTCAAAAAAGACCCCAAAAGTATCTTGGAATGTCTTGAAATTGTACACAGTCATAGTCAAGCATGCCCTGAACAAGAATCCGTTGAATATATTTGCATATCTCTTGAAGAATATTTTTAATGAACTTTTGAACATGACATAGTTTGGCATGGGTTAACCCATGTCATGACAAACATGACATGTTTGTCCACTAGAGGGCAGTTTGAAGAACCAAGCAGCCATGAATCAGATTTGACCTTACTTGTAATGTCAAACTTGTCCACTAGAGGGCAGTTGAAATAATTAAGTATCCATACATTAAATTTGAGCTTACATGTAATGACACCTTTATCCACTAAAGGGCAGTTCCAAGAATTTAGCATGCCATAAATCAGATTTGAGCTTACATGTAATGACACATTTGTCCACCAGAGGGCAGTCTGACCAATCCAGCAGCCATAAATCAGATTTGACCTTACTTGCAATGTCAAACTTGTCCACTAGAGGGCAGTTGAAATAATTAGGTATCCATACATCAAATTTGAGCTTACATGCAATGACACCTTTATCCACTAGAGAGCAGTCTGAAGAATTTAGCATGCCATAAATCAGATTTGAGCTTACATGTAATGACACCTTTATCCACTAGAGAGCAGTCTGAAGAATTTAGCATGCCATAAATCAGATTTGAGCTTACATGTAGTGACACATTTGTCCACCAGAGGGCAGTCTGACCAATCCAGCAGCCATAAATCAGATTTGACCTTACTTGTAATGTCAAACTTGTCCACTAGATGGCAGTTGAAATAATAAAGCAGCTATAAATCAGATTTGACATAACATATAATGACATGTTTGTCCACCAGAGGGCAGTTGAAATAATTTAGTATCCATAAATCAAATTTGAGCGTGCATGTAATGACATGTTTATCCACCAGAGGGCAGTCTGAAGAATCCAGCAGCCAAAAGTCAAATTTGACCTTACATGTAATGACACCTTTATCCACTAGAGGGCAGTCTGAAGAATTTAACAGCCATAAATCAGATTTGAGCTTACATGTAATGACACATTTGTCCACCAGAGGGCAGTCTGACCAATCCAGCAGCCATAAATCAGATTTGACCTTACTTGTGATGTCAAACTTGTCCACTAGAGGGCAGTTGAAATAATTAAGCAGCTATAAATCAAATTTGAGCGTGCATGTAATGACATGTTTATCCACCAGAGGGCAGTCTGAAGAATCCAGCAGCCAAAAGTCAAATTTGACCTTACATGTAATGACACCTTTATCCACTAGAGGGCAGTCTGAAGAATTTAACAGCCATAAATCAGATTTGAGCTTACATGTAATGACACATTTGTCCACCAGAGGGCAGTCTGACCAATCCAGCAGCCATAAATCAGATTTGACCTTACTTGTAATGTCAAACTTGTCCACTAGAGGGCAGTTGAAATAATTTATCAGCTATAAATCAAATTTGAGCGTGCATGTAATGACATGTTTATCCACCAGAGGGCAGTCTGAAGAATCCAGCAGCCAAAAGTCAAATTTGACCTTACATGTAATGACATCTTTTTCCACTAGAGGGCAGTCTGAAGAATTTAGCAGCCATAAATCAGATTTGACCTTACATGTAATAACACATTTGTCCACCAGAGGGCAGTCTGACCAATCCAGCACCCATAAATCAGATTTGAACTTACTTGTAATGTCAAACTTGTCCACTAGAGGGCAGTTGAAATAATTAAGTATCCATACATCAAATTTGAGCTTACATGTAACGACATGTTTGTCCACTAGAGGGCAGTTTGAAGAACCCAGCAGCCATGAATCAGATTTGACCTTACTTGTAATGTCAAACTTGTCCACTAGAGGGCAGTTGAAATAATTAAGTATCCATACATCAAATTTGAGCTTACATGTAATGACACCTTTATCCACTAGAGGGCAATTTGAAGAACCCAGCAGCCATAAATCAGATTTGACCTTACTTGTAATGTCAAACTTGTCCAATAGAGGGCAGTCTGAATAATTCAGCAGCCATAAATCAAATGTGACCCTCCTTGTAAAAACACATTGGTTCACCAGGAAGCTGTTACACCATGTGAACCAATCCATTACCCATAATGCTTTGTGAAAACTTAAAAGTGAAGAAAACAGTGTCAGCCAATCGGCTTTTTCAGCCAATCAGCTGACGATCACAGAGAATACACATGGCTAATTGTACGGAGAGAGAGAGAGAGACAGGGAGAGGGAGAGAGAGTGTGTCGAATGTCCAGCGTATGTGTGCAGTGTGTGTGTGTGCAGTGCGAAATTAAAGCGTGAATATCATCAAAGCAGTCATCATCAAAGCTTTGTTTGACAAAGGAAGACAAAGAGAAAAGGACAATAAGTCTGTGGCTGAGCAGCTTCTTCACGGACAAGGACAGCGAACGTACAGAGACTGCTGTGTGTGGACTGTTAGCATTTTAAGCTAGCGATCTTTATGCTAACGTGTTAGCAGACTTCATCGTCACAAAAACAACAAACAGATGATTATTCCGCGGCTGAAAGAGAGCAGGACACACACGGTAGTTGTCTGAGATGATGACATGACGCCAGCACCGCTCTATCTCCTATCGAATTGGACTTTTGGAGGCGAACAGACGTAAAACTGCAACGAAAAGGAAGCAAGCACGGACCTCTTATGATCAGAGGAACTCATGTTCTTATGGGGTGAGTTTTCCTTAACGTTGTTAATCGATGTTATGTTAGTGTTCATTCAAAGTCACATACAGACGCACATAGGGAAGCTGTCTTTTAATAATCCACTGTGCGTTTCATAACGCCGTTTGGCTACATTGTTATTAGCCATGCTTGCTTAGCTCGCTAGCTTAGCTCGCTAGCTCGGTACTGTATTATTACAATGAGAATGATGCGCACATCGAAACTTTTGTTCGGTCAGATGAGCGTATTATAAGCCGTAAGAGGAGCATGTCACGGCCCTCTTTGAGATTTTGTACACCCGCAGGTTCAGTTTGATAATTCAAATGCTTTGAGACGAAACTCCCGTGTTCGAAACCTAACATTGCATTGAATGATGTGTGAATGCCACACCTTTGCATGCATGAATCACACATGATTAACACAATGTGTGATGAACGTGTTAATTACACGTGCAATTCATGCACATAAAGGTGTGGCATTCACACATAATTCAAGCAATACTACTGATCAATCTATACTGATTCAGTGATTAAATGCCTTTTAACATGAACCATGATCTGAAATAAGTATTTTTTAATTTTTTTTCAGAATCCTGGGCATAAGGATTGGCATGTGAAGTTGCTGCCAACCCATGTGTCCAAGGCCTCAGTGTGGCGTCAATACATGAGGTCGGCTAAGGCTCTTGGTATGTGTATAAATTGATTTCTATACAATAGCCAAATGCTTATATAGACTGCAATATGTAATGTGTAAAATGTGATTTTTTTGGAAAAATAAAATCATTATTTTCATTGTGGTTCTTGCTGTCAACAGGTAGTGGAACACAGCTCTGCTGAAAGTCGCCTCAATATTCCGCAGCTTGTTGGAACGGCAGATGGCAGAGTGATAGTAAAGACCATCGACTGGCAGACACATCTGAGTCCCTACTTTCAAAAGCTCCCACAGATCAAGAGTTATCAGAACTTTAGGTATTTATATTCAAAATTCTGCATTTTATGAATAAAAAAATCACGAATGAACATAATAGTGTTCCATGTGAACAGTGAGCCATGTTTTAAATATCCTGTTGTGTGCTTCTATTCTGTCACAGCTTTGATGCCAACAGACCAGGTGTGGTGCTTGCTCAAACTCACAGTGATGCAGAGCCTATCGAGTTTCAGCTACTGCGCAACCCAGGAGTTCTGCCCCCTGTTGACAGTCTCCCCGTCCTGGCCCCACCTGGACTGACCATGGACAGGCAGACGTATCTTTTTGAAAAAATCCGGCCTTTCTGTTCTGATGAGGCAAAATTCTTCACATGCCCAGCACCAAAGGTTACAGCACAGAAGAGGGTGCGTTTGTGATGTCATCATTTAGTCCGCATATCAACTGTGATGGACAGAGTGGGTACAGCCACATTGTGGGGGAGGAACTGGTATTGAAGATGATAATATAGTCCATGGTCTGGAAAATATTCCTTCACACACTTAGATATATTTTATTTCTTTATTTTAGTTCTATGCACCATATATCTGGAACAAACTCCCAGAAAACTGTAGGTCTGCTGAAACTCTCACCTCTTTTAAATCAAGAGTGAAGACTTTTCTGTTTGCCGCTGCATTTCAGTCATTTCCAATACTGCACTGTAACCTTTATTCCTTATATATACTCTTGATTTTATTTGTTATCTTTTGATTTTATTTGTATCTATTTTATTTTTTAATCTTAATCTTTAAATTTTACCTGCTTGTTTTTATTTTGATGTTATATCTGATTTTATAAATGTCTCTTTTCTATGCTTTTTAATGCTTTATGTAAAGCACTTTGAATTACCTTGTTGTTGAAATGTGCTATACAAATAAACTTGCCTTGCCTTGCCTTACATTGACATGAACTACATTCATTCCTTTTTTTTTCCAAACTGCTACACTGTTACTGTCCTGTGGGCTAACAGACATCAGATGTCACTGACAGCTAGACTGGGTGGGGGGTTGTGACCATGTTAATGTCATGCAAATGAGCAGCTATTGGCCTGGCTCCTCAAGAGGGTCGAAATCTTTCAGGCTGAATTTCTCCCTAAAGCAGTTTGAGGAGTGTCTACATTCAAATGACCACATCTTCTTCAAAAATGATCAGATGGACATGGGTTTGACATTGTTGGAAAGCTTAGATATCACACTTTCGGAATCTGTAAATAACTCCAAATGTCCCGAAGTAGACATGTGAACCCTTTTGCCATGGCTGGACACAAATTTTCTGTTCCAGAATCGAGACCCGACATGGACCTTGTGATGGAACGGTCACGCCTGGTGTATGTCCAGGACAACATTGACGAACTCTGAACACCAGCTGTCAGAAGAGGATGAGTATTGTAAGTTGTTGTGTTTGCTGCGTTTGTCTCTGTTAATTTGTTTGTTGTTCCTAATCTGTTCCAGAATGGAGACCCAACATGGTCGACCTCAAGGTGGTGCTTGTTGGACGTTCTACCCTACAGTCGCATCTTCCCTGATCTCATCGGTGACTCCTACTGCACAAGAAGAACCTGCAGTGGTGAGTATATCAGATTCCTTTGGACATCAATGACAGTTTGATACTGCTTTTCAGTTTTGTTTTTCCTAATCTGTTCCAGAATGGAGACCCAACATGGTCGACCTCGAGGCGGTGCTTGGTGGACGTTCTGGACAACTTCGACGAACTCTGAACACAGATTGTCGGAAGAGGAGGAGAATGGTGATATTTATTTTTCTTTGCGTCATTGTTGTTGACTCAACTCAACTCAACTCAACTTTATTTATAGAGCGCTTTAGGCAGCTAAAGCTGGTACAAAGTGCTTAACAGTACAAAAAATAAAACATGGCACATTAAACATAGGAGACAAAATAAAAACAATAAAACTATAAAACAATAAAAATGTTTAAACAATAAAACACTAAAACAAGAGCAGAGTCTCATGCTGAGTTGAACGCAGAAGAATAAAAATGTGTTTTAAGATGAGTTTTAAAAATGGACAGTGAGGGGGCCTGTCTAATATGAAGCGGGAGGGCGTTCCAAAGTTTGGGACCGGCAATGGAGAAAGCTCTTTCCCCTCTGAGCTTCCGTTTAGACCTCGGTACCTCCAGGAGCAGCTGGTCAGCTGACCTGAGGCACCGAGCAGGAGTGTAAGGATGGAGAAGCTCAGAGAGGTAAGGCGGGGCAAGACCATTTAAAGATTTAAAAACAAATAAAAGAATCTTAAAATGGACTCTAAAATGCACAGGCAGCCAGTGAAGGGAGGCCAAAATGGGAGTAATGTGCTCCCTCTTACGTGCTCCAGTTAAGAGGCGAGCAGCAGCATTCTGGACCAACTGGAGACGTGAGAGGGAGGACTGGCTGACTCCAAGATAAAGAGCGTTACAGTAATCCAGCCGAGATGTAACAAAGGCATGGATTACTGTTTCAAAGTGCTTTTGTGAGAGAAAGGGCCTCACCTTTGCCAGCTGCCTGAGGTGAAAAAAGCTGGACTTTACTGTTGCCCCAATTTGCCGGTCCAATTTAAAATCACTGTCCATAATAAAACCTAAGTTTGTCACTAAAGGCTTCACATACGATGCCAAAGGGCCCAAATCAGCAGGGGGGGGTTCACTAGAGCCGCTAGGACCAAACATTATGACTTCCGTCTTCTTTTCATTAAATTTTAAAAAGTTCAGTGACATCCATGCTTTTATGTCATCAAGACATAATAGAAGTGGTTGCAGACAGGCATTTTTCTTACTCAGTGGGACATAAATCTGACTGTCGTCTGCATAAAAATGAAATGAGATGCCATGTTTTCTCAAGATGGAGCCCAGGGGAAGCAGATACAGGGAGAAGAGCAGGGGCCCTAAAATTGAGCCCTGTGGAACCCCATATGACAGTGGAGCAGAGCGGGACTCAGAGCCACCGAGGCGTACACACATAGATCTTCCCTCAAGATACGATCTAAACCAATTAAGGGCGCTACCACTAATGCCCACTAGGTGCTGCAAGCGTGCCACTAAAATATTGTGGTCCACAGTGTCAAACGCTGCAGTTAGGTCCAGCAGGACAAGGATCACAGAGTCTCCAGAATCAACCGTCAGGAGGATGTCATTGAACACTCTTAATAAAGCTGACTCTGTACTATGCCTTGTTTTAAAGCCAGACTGGAAAATCTCCAGAATATCATGCTCGTCCAGGAACGACTGCAACTGGGCGTGGACAACTTTTTCCAGGATCTTTGAAATAAAAGGCAGCTTGGAGATAGGTCTATAATTGGCTAGCATAACACGATCAAGGCCAGGTTTCTTAAGCAGGGGTTGTACAACAGCATGTTTAAAACATTGGGGGACAACACCAGAAGACAGACTGCTGTTAATAATGGCCAGGACTGACTGCCCTATACAAGGAAATACCTCTTTAAAAAAGTGAGGCGGGACAGTGTCACAGGGAGAGCCTGATGGCTTCATCTGGGCAACCACTTTTTCTAAGGCAATCAGAGACACGGGCTCAAACGAATCAAGCACAGCTGAGAAAAGCACACTGTCAGAGGGGTCAGACACAGGTGTGGTGATTAGAGCCCTTGTGGTAGCAACCTTATCAATGAAGAACTGCAGGAAGCTATTGCACATTTCAGGGGATTCCTCTGTGCACACAGGCTGAGGTGAGCCAAGAACAGACTCTATGGTTTTAAATAACACACGTGGGTTGTGAGAGTTTGATTCAATAATATTTGACAGGTGCTCTCTTCTGGACTCTTTGACAGTGCTCTGGTAGCAGCGCCAGCTGTCTTTTAGGATTTGGCGAGAAACCTGCAGCTTGTCCTTTTTCCACCTGCGTTCAGCTTTGCGGCAATCCTGTCTGGCTGCGCGAGTTCTCGCATTGAACCAGGGCTCAGGTTTAGCTTTGGGCTGCACGGTTTTAAATGGAGCCACAGAGTCCAATATGGTTCGGCAGGAGGAGTGAAACGAAGAACTGAGCACCTCCGTGTTTGGTAATAATTCAGAGGGGACACAGAGCTGGTTAAAGGCAGCAGAAAACTGGCCGGAAAACTGACCTCTACTTTTGTCTACAGTCGCCTCTTCCCTGATCTCATCGGTGACTCCCACTGCACAAGAAGAACCTACAGTGGTGAGTATATCAGATTCCTTTGAACATCAATGAAAGTTTGATGCTGCTTTTCAGTTTCGTTTTTCCTAATCTGTTTCAGAATGGAGACCCAAGGCTTGGTGGATTTCTGACGTCCAGGACAACTTTGAACATCTGAACACCAACTGTCAGAAGAAGATGAGTATTGTTGTTTTCTGCTGCTCTCGTCCCTTTTCATTATTTAGTTTTTTCCATTATTTTTTAAGTGTACAAAAATCACTATAGTCACAAAGCACTGAATACGATTCAAACACAGGTTGTTTTTTGATATATAAACAGACTCAGGGTTCAAGTTTGTTTCATTTTTGAAATGAAATGTTTGGTGTGGTTTAAGGAATATTTGGTTGTTATTAGACCCTGAGATGGGTCAGTGACTAGGAGAAACATTGATTTTGATGCATTATTACTTTTTTGTAGTAGCAGATCCAATGTAATCTTATTTTGTGATATATGATGGATTTTGAATCGGTCTCCGACTACAAGTAAAACATTTTTTTCCTACTAACCCAATTATAGCCTGGTTTTGTTTTAAGATGAATAAACATACAATAATAGTTTGAACCTGAAAAACATTTATTTTGCAAAGGACACTGAATGATGAACACTTAAATATGAACATTGAATATGAAACATGGGGCAGTTTGGTGTGTTGTTGGCGATGGGGAGAAGGGAAAAGATGGAGATGGTGAGTGAGTTCATCATGTGTGAATGTGAGAGTTCAGCTCAGGTGGAGCAGAGACTCCAAATCTCGCTCGTTCACTCGCAGTCACGCTCGCTCACTCTCGCTCGCTCGCTCACTCACTCACAGTCACTCACTCACTCTCGCTCGCTCGCTCACTCGCTCCCTCACTCCCTCACTCCCTCACTCAGTCACACATGATGCACTCACTCACCATCTCTCTTCCTTTCTCCCCATCTCCAACAACACACCCAACTGCCCCATGTTTCATATTCAATGTTTATATTTCAGTCTTCATCATTCAGGGTCGTCTTTGCAAAATAAATATTTGTTCAGGTTGAACCTATTCTTGTTTATTTATCTTAAAACAAAACAGGGTAATAATTATTTAGTAGGAAAAAAAAGTTTGCTTATAGAAGGAGACGGTTCAAAATCCATCATATCACAAGATTATTAAATTGCATCTGCCACTACAGAAACTAACAATGCATCAAAATCAATGTTTCTTCCAATCACTGACCATCTCAGG
>NW_028154697.1:0-11273 GCF_963457635.1 Microchirus variegatus | reverse complement strand
GTGCCGAAACGGAAGTTCAGCTGTCAATGGACACGTTCACCTCGAAGGCGGTTAAAGAACCTATAGGCGTTGCGGGCGCAATTATACCATGGAACTTTCCGATGTTGATGGCCGCGTGGAAAGTCGCCCCGGCACTTGCGGCAGGCTGCACGGTGGTTCTCAAACCATCTGAACTCACGCCCTTGAGCGCGTTGGAATTTGGTGGGATCGCCCTAAATGCGGGACTTCCCGCCGGTGCCCTCAACATTGTTACAGGATTTGGCCCCGATGCAGGTCAGCCTTTGACCGAACATCCGAGCGTCGATAAGTTGGCCTTTACCGGGTCCATCCCAACGGGTTCGCGTATCATGGCCACGGCAGCGCAGGACATCAAAACCATCTCGCTCGAACTTGGCGGAAAATCGCCCATGGTCGTCTTCGAAGACGCCGACATCGATGAGGCGGTGGAATGGATCTTGTTTGGGGTTTTCTGGAACCAAGGCGAAGTGTGTTCGGCCACCAGTCGGGTGTTGGTACATGAGGACATTTATCCTGAACTCATGACACGCCTCGTGGAAAATACAAAAAAAATCAAAATTGGTCATGGTCTGGAGGAGGGCGTTTTACTCGGTCCGTTGGTCAGCCAATCGCAGCATGAAAAGGTTTTGGCGGCCATTGAGAAGGGCAAGAAGAGCGGTGCGCGACTGTTGAGCGGGGGTAATGTCCCCGAAGGACTGGAGCATGGCTGCTATGTGGAGCCTACAATCTTTGCCGATGTTTCGACAGACGCTTGGATCTGGAACGAGGAGATATTTGGACCAGTTGTTTGCGTCAGGTCATTCAAAACTGAAGACGAAGCTGTAACGTTGGCAAATGACTCGCGTTTTGGTCTTGCAGCCGCTGTGCTGTCCAATGATCTGGAACGTGCACAGCGCGTTGCGCGAGCTTTCCGGGCAGGGATCGTCTGGATCAATTGCTCGCAACCAACATTCACCGAGGCTCCTTGGGGCGGGTATAAGCAATCGGGCATTGGTCGTGAGCTGGGCGAATGGGGATTTAACAATTATCTCGAAACCAAACAGATAACGACATATGATCGTTCGGAGCCTTGGGGCTGGTACATTAAGGATGGTGCATAAATGCATTGGTCACGGTCCATTCAAACGATTGATGTGCATTGCGCAGGTGAGATCGGTCGCGTGATAACCGGGGGCGTTTTAGAACTTCCTGGTGACTCAATGGCGGGGAAACTCGCGCATATCAATTACGTCGATGACAGCTTGCGACGCTGGCTCTGTTCCGAACCGCGCGCCGCTGCGAACCATTCTTTTGTCCTTCTTACAGCACCATGCAGACCAGAGGCTGATTTTGGCATTTTAATCCTTCAGGCAGATCAGGCTCATGCTATGTCTGGATCAAACTCAATGTGTGCTGTTACGGCGGTTCTTGAGACTGGTATGAAAGCGATGACTGAGCCAGTATCCATCGTAACGCTTGATACTGCGTCGGGATTGGTCACGGCAACTGCGACCTGCAAGGATGGCAAAGTCACCGGGGTTAGTCTGGATATGCCGCCATCTTACGTCGCACAGGCAGGTGCGCGTATTGAAACCCCTGATTGGGGCACGGTGGTGTATGATTTGTGTTACGGGGGCATTTTTTATGCTCTAGTCGATGTTAGCCAGGTCGGATTAGCCATTACCCCTGAAAACGGGCGACGTTTGGCAGAAACAGGCGTTGCTCTTTGGAAGCTCATTGCAGATCAAACCGAAGTTGTGCATCCCGATATTCCAGAGATACACGATGTGGCCTATGTTATGTTCCGCGACGTTGAGGCCGATGGCGCTTACCGCACGTGCACGACTTTGAGGCCAGGGCGCATTGATCGTTCGCCCTGTGGCACAGGCACGAACTCAACGATGGCAGTGCTGCACGCCCGTGGTGATATTGTCGTTGGTGACACGATAACGACGCGTTCAACCATTGGCGGCGAGTTTGAGGCGACATTGATCGGCGTTGAGGATATGGGCTCATTTTCGGCATGTAACGTGCGAATCACAGGGCAATGCTGGATACACGGACAAAGCCTAATAGGCCTCGATCCAAGTGATCCTTTCCCGAATGGGTTCATTGTCTCCGATACTTGGGGCGGACTGAAATGATGTTGCGGCTATCCTAATATCCCCCCGCGTGCGCCGCGACTATTAAACGAATACGCGATTTTCCAACTGCCCCTTAAATTGGGTCATTATATGGAAAACAGCGCCTGCATCCGTATCCCGAATGGTTGCCGCGTCCAGATGCTCCTGAGCGGTTGTCACAAATAAGATGTTTAGATCAGGGCCGCCGAAGGCCGGGCAGGAGGAATGGGGCGACTTTAATTTAAACGCGGTCACAAAATTTCCATCGCAATCGTAGCAGGCCACGCGCCCGGCCCCCCATTGTGCGTTCCACAAATTGCCATCCCCATCAATGATGGCGCCATCCGGGTTTAATTCTTGCGGGTTCAGATCGATGAAATCGTCGACCCTATCCATGATCGGCCAGCCGACTTGATCCAGCGCCACCCGTTTAATGATACGCGTTGTTGTGTCCGTAAAATAAGCATATTGACCATTTTGCGAAAAACAAATGCCGTTGGGGATGGTTACTTCATCGACTAGCTTGCGGATTTCACCTTTATAGTAGCGATAAATAGCCCCGGCACCAGCTTCTGCCTTTTTACCCATCGTCCCAATCCAGAAACCACCAAAAGGATCGGCTCGTCCATCATTCGACCGGGTCGCCTGATTATCAGCCTCTAACGGACATAATAATTTCTTTGTCTCAACACGCAGATCATAGAGAAAAAGGCCTGTTTCACTAGCCAGTAAAAGATGATTTGCATCAACCAGTCCCCCCGCTGATACATATTCATCAAATTTTCGGATTGTCACCTCACCCGAATCCAGTTTTTTTTCAAACAACGAATATCCCAAAATATCAAACCAGAAGAGCGATTGCCTCTGTGGATGCCAAAACGGCCCCTCACCCAATTCACACGCGCTTTTTTCGAAAATATCCATCACTTAATATCCCGCAAATAACAAAAATAATCGGCAGAATTCTGCCATAGCCAATGATGTAAAAAACCTGAATTCCCATCACGACCTTTTTCCACTCAGCATCATTGTAATTTTCCTGACTATGCTTCTCAAAGCAAGCAAAAATCATAGGCCATTGGAAAAGTTGGAATGGATTTTATCGCGGTTTGGTATAACGCCTAGGTGCGCAAGGGAATAAGGATGAGGTCGGCCACGGGATTTGACGCTGAATTTAGCCAACATGGTTCGCGGTAAGCCGGGCCATTTCTTGGGCTTGCTGCAATGCGGTTTTCATACTGGTTGATGCAGCCTTTCCCTGCCCCGCGATATCAAAGGCCGTGCCATGATCGGGACTTGTACGAATGAACGGCAAGCCTAATGTCACATTAACGCCGTCGTCCAACCCCATATATTTTATTGGGATCAGACCTTGATCGTGATATTGGGCAACGACAATATCAAAACGCCCTTCGCGCGCTTGCATGAAGACGGTATCCCCCGGCCACGGACCGGATATATTATATCCCTCATGCCGGGCGGCCTTAATCGCGGGTATGATGGTACGAATTTCCTCATCACCGAATAATCCCCCCTCGCCTGCGTGGGGATTAAGACCGGCGACAGCGATATGCGGCTTGACTATACCAAAGGCACGGGCGCCCTTGGTCGGCAAAGCGGATTGCGCGAAGCTGGGCTGCGTAGTCCGCCTGATCAATCGCTTCTCGTAAGGAAGAATGAACCGTCACTAAAACGGTCTTTAGCCGGTCATTGACCAACAGCATCGCCACATGTTCCGCCCCGCTATAGGCTTTTAGGATTTCCGTATGACCGGGAAAGGAAACCCCCGCCGCAAATAAGGCCTCTTTATGGATCGGCGCGGTCACAATGGCGGCAACTTCGCCATCAAGGGCAAGCGTAATGGCTTTGCGGATAGCATCATACGCCATTTGCCCACACGATGCCTGGACCATACCATATTCCGGTAATTGGTTCGGTCCGTCCACCGCGAGTATGTTGATGACCGAGCCGTCAAAACAACCGTCTCCCACCGTATCAATGACGTGCAAAGGCAAGGATAGCCCGATAAGCTCACACGCCCGTTTGACGATATTGGGACAACCGATAACCAAGATCGATGCAGCATCGACTTTGTTACGAAACAAGTCCATTGTAATTTCTGGGCCGATACCGGCCGCATCACCAAGTGTAATTGCCACCGTTTTTGCATCATTTTCATGTCTTGCCTTGCTGAGGGAAATGTTTATGCATCAATGTACCCGCCAATAATGGCGATTAATGCGCCAACGCCAACTTGGACGACCATAACGGCCCGATCTTTCCACATCACCGCTATGAATGAACCATAAAATGATACCGATTACAAAAGTAAAAACATTCCACGGCACCCTATTAAAGCCCGTGATTAAAGCCCGCGCGCTCAATGCGCCAGCCAAATCGCGAGGGAGCAGTTGCCATCGCGGTTGTGCATAATGGAAAAAAGCGCGATTTTTAAGGAAAACGACAAGCAGATTATATAAAAAAATTATAAAAATAAAAACAAGATCATGCGATAGTCCTAAAGGATATACCACTATCCCTTGATAGAGCGGGGCAGGAATGTCCCAAAATAGTGATTGTATAGAAAATTTGGGGCAATTAAGGAGAGTTGCGGCGTATGGGACGACTTACAACACATGTGTTGGATACGACGCGGGGGCGACCGCATCCGGTCTGCATATTGCACTTTATCGCATCACGGATCGGCATGAAAAGCTTGGGGAAATGGTGACGAATGCGGACGGACGGGGCGATGCCCCTATCCTGTCCGGGGCGGATTTCACCGTTGGAAAATACGAGCTGGTCTTTCAGGCGGGGGATTATTTACGGCGGACCCATGCCGCGCTTGCTGACCCTGCTTTCCTCGACGATGTCGTAATCCGGTTCGGCATTGCCGAGGCGGATACGCATTATCACGTGCCATTATTGCTGTCTGCTTATGGGTACAGCACCTATCGGGGGAGTTAGTGTGCGGCGTTTTATTCGATTTTGCTCGGCAGTGAAATACGCAATCTGTCGGATATTGATCCAACGATGACCGTGTTGCGCTATTTGCGCGAGGTGGAAGGCCGAATGGGGACGAAAGAGGGCTGCGCCGAGGGGGATTGCGGGGCCTGTTCCGTTGTGATGGTCGAGGTCGATGGCGATCAAATACGCCATCGTGCCGTCAATTCTTGTATCCAGTTTTTGCGCCAACCCTTGACGGCAAACAAATCCTAACGGTCGAGGATTTGAAAGACGCAGACGGGAAACTACACCCGGTGCAAAAAGCGATGGTTGATTGCCACGGCTCGCAATGCGGGTTTTGCACCCCCGGTTTCGTCATGAGCTTATACGCCCATTTGCAAGATGCGGGCGCAAATGATCGCCGTTCTATTGATGATGCGCTGGTGGGCAATCTTTGTCGCTGTACGGGTTATGGTCCGATTGCGACCGCCGCGCAACAGGCCGCTCAGGCCGAGATGTCCCCCCTAGCCGAACCCCTTGGTCAAACTCTCATGGCGTGGCAAGATGGTGATGGATTGGCGTTGGATTATGGTGCGCGTCAATATTTTGCACCGTCGACCATGGACGAACTGATCGAAATTCATGCCAAATACCCGGACGCGACCCTTCTTGCGGGGGGGACCGATATTGGTCTTTGGGTGACCAAAAAGCACCGTCAGTTGGCGTGCGTGATTTACCTTGGTAATGTGCGGGAATTAAACCGACTTGAGGATAAAGGCTGCGTGTTGCATATCGGCGCGGGCGTGTGTTACGAGGACGCTATTGACCGAATTTCAGCCCATTACGCCGATTTTGGTGCCTTGATGCGCCGGATCGGTTCCCGCCAAGTTCGCAATTTGGGAACCATCGGCGGGAATGTCGCCAACGGCTCGCCCATAGGGGATATGCCCCCCGCCCTGATCGCGCTTGGCGCGGTTGTGGTTTTGCGGAAGGCTGCGGATCGGCGGCGGATGGCGCTTGAGGATTTCTTTATCGATTACGCCAAACAAGACCGCCAGCCCGGCGAGTTTGTTGAGCGGATCGAATTGCCCTTGCATGACCGGGGGTTGAGCTTTGCTTGTTATAAGATTTCTAAACGGTTCGATCAGGACATCACGGCGGTGCTTGGCGCGTTTTCAATCCGTCTGGAAGGGGAGACGGTTACGGAGGCGCGGGTTGCCTTTGGCGGCATGGCGCCAACGCCCAAACGGGCGGCGGCGTGCGAGGCGGTTTTGCAGGGCGCGCGCTGGAGCGAGCAGGTGGTGGAGGCTGCAGCGGGCGCGTTGGCCGACGATTTTACACCTTTAACTGATATGCGAGCAAGCGCCGGCTATCGGTTGTTGGTGGCGCAAAATCTGCTGCGTAAATTTTTTATTGAAACGACAAGGCCGGATTTGGAAACGCGTCTGATCGGAGGGGCGATCAATGGATAAGCGGGGCGCAGACGCGCCGATTTCGGGGGATGTGGGGACGAGTTGTCGCCATGATAGCGCCGAAAAACATGTAAGCGGTGATGCGGTATATATTGATGATATTACAACACCGCCCAATATTCTTCATCTTTACGCCAGCCCGGCGCCGCTTGCGCACGCGAAAATCAACCGTCTGGATCTATCCCGCGTGCGCACCGCTGATGGCGTGGCACTGGTTCTATGCGCCGATGATATCCCGGGCGTGAATGATATTAGCCCGACCGGGACGAATGACGAGCCGGTACTCGCGGAGGGGATCGTTCATTTCCATGGCCAGCCCCTGTTTTGCGTGGCCGCCCAAACCATCGATCAGGCTCGGGCCGCAGCGGCGCTGGCCGATGTCGACCTTGAGCCTTTGGTGCCATTGGTCACAGCGGATGATGCGGTTGCTGCCGGGTCAGAGGTGTTGGACAGCGTGCGCATGACGCGCGGTGACGCCGCCGGTTCAATCGCGCAATCGGCGCATCGTCGCAACGGCCATATCGTGATCGGCGGGCAGGATCATTTTTACCTTGAAGGCCAAGTTTCGCTCGCATTGCCGATGGAAGATGGCGATGTGATGGTTTATTGTTCGACCCAGCATCCTTCCGAAGTTCAGCATAATGTCGCGCGGGTTTTGGGCCGTCTTGATCACGCCGTGACGGTGGAAGTCCGGCGCATGGGTGGCGGTTTTGGGGGCAAGGAGACGCAAGGGGCGCAATGGGCAGCCCTTGCCGCATTGGTTGCGGTTAAGACCGGACGACCCGCGAAATTACGCCTTGACCGGGATGACGATATGGTCATGACGGGCAAACGGCATGATTTCAGCGTCGACTATGACGTGGGCTATGATAGCAACGGGCGCATCTGCGCCCTTATAGCAACGCTCGCCGGTCGATGCGGCTTCTCCGCCGATCTTTCAAAAGCGATTAATGATCGGACCCTTTTTCATATTGATAATGGTTATTATCTGGAAAATATTGACGTCATCTCCCATCGTAGCCGCACCAACACCGTGTCAAACACGGCTTTTCGCGGCTTTGGCGGGCCGCAGGGCATGGTGGTGATCGAACGTATCATTGACGATATCGCCCGGGATTTGGCTTTGGACCCGCTTGACGTGCGGAAATGCAACCCGCTTGACGTGCGGAAATGCAACCTCTACGGTATTGACACGCGAAATGTTACCCCTTACGGCATGACGATTGAAGATAATGAATTGCCCGAAATGATCGCTGCGTTGGAGCAAAGCGCGGATTTATGCGGGACGGCGGGCGGAAATTGACGCCTTTAATCAATCCAGCACGGTGATTAAGCGCGGCCTTGCCCTAACACCGGTCAAGTTCGGGATATCCTTTACCGCAACCTTTCTTAATCAGGCTGGCGCATTAATTCACGTCTATTCCGACGGCAGTGTGCATCTTAATCATGGCGGGACTGAAATGGGTCAGGGTTTTGTTCCAGAAGGTGGCCCAAATCGTTGCGAATGAATTTTGTATCGACATTGAGACGATCAAAATTTCAGCAACCAACACAGCAAAAGTACCCAATACGTCACCAACCGCGGCCTCTTCCGGGACCGATATGAACGGTATGGCCGCGCAAACGGCCGCGCGCACGATCAAACAACGCCTGATCAAATTCGCAGCCGGGCATTATAATGTCGATGAGGCCGAGGTGATCTTTCACGCCAATTCGGTTAGCATAGGAACGGCACTGATGTCTTTTGCGGATCTTGTTAAGCAGGCCTATCTTGCGCGGGTCCAGCTATCATCGACCGGCTTTTTATCGCACGCCCAAGATTAATTTCGATCCGAAAAGTTTCACCGGGCGGCCCTTTTATTATTTTGCCTATGGGGTCGCCGCCGCCGAGGTCAAGATTGACACCCTAACCGGGGGGAAAATCGCGTTCATGCGGGTTGATATTTTGCACGATGTCGGCGCATCCTTGAACCCGGCGATTGACCTGGGTCAGATTGAAGGCGGCTTCATACAGGGTATGGGCTGGCTTACAACCGAGGAATTATGCTATAGCGAGGATGGGCGTTTGATGACGCACGCGCCGTCCACCTATAAAATCCCAACCATCGCAGATCGGCCTGACCAGTTGACGATGAAATTATGGCATAAAACGCGTCATTGCGTGGAGACGATCCATCGGTCCAAAGCGGTGGGGGAGCCGCCCTTGATGCTTGCAATTTGCGTCCATCATGCGATTGCGGATGCCATTGCCAGCGTGGGCGGGGCGGGCTATGTGGTTGGTTTGGATGCCCCGGCAACGCCTGAACGGATTTTATTTGCGGTCAATGATGCAAGGCGGGGCGGGTTATGATCGTTTGGTGGCAAGGGGGCGAAGATGCGTTTGACCGGGGCGAGGTTTGCCTGTTGGTGCGCCTTGAAAATTTACGCGGTTCCGCGCCACGGGATGCGGGAACCGCGATGATCGTCTTTGAAAGCGGTTTTGTCGGCACGATCGGCGGCGGCGCGCTTGAATATCAGTCGATTAAAAAAGCAAAGGCCTTTGCCAAAATACCAATCGATGCCGCGCGGTGCGAAAACTGGATACTGGGCCCTGATGTGGGGCAATGCTGCGGCGGTGCTGTGGATGTTTGGTTCGAGCCTATGGGGCATCGGCATTTTGCCGAGCTTAAGCGCAAGCATGATCAATTCGCCCGCACATTGCCGCAAGTTTACCTGTTCGGAGCCGGGCATGTGGGGCAAGCCACGGCCCGCGCGTTACAGAATTTGCCCGTTCGTTTGACCGTGATTGATGAACGGGCCGAGATGATTGACGCCGTTGCGCCTTACGCTTACGCCCGGTTCACGCCCGACCCGGTCGCCGAAATTGACACGCTCCCCGCTGATGCATTTATCGTCATTATGACGCATAGCCACGCGACTGATTTTGGTCTTTGTCAAGCGGCGTTGATGCGCGATGATCTGGCGCTGGTTGGGGTGATTGGCAGCCGGACAAAGGGCGCCCGGTTTCGCCAAAAATTGTCAAAAGCGGGAATGAATGAGGCCCAGATTTCGCGTCTGCTTAGTCCGATCGGGATTGCCGGGATTACCGGCAAGGAACCTGCGGTGATCGGTCTTTGCGTCGCGGCACAAATTCTGGTGATGCATGAAGAAAGAGCCGCCCGTCGGGCAAAGGATGGTCTTCGCCTTGTCTCGGCCGGCCCTGATACTTCTGGTAATTCAGGCCCGTCTCGTCAAAAAATGGAGTATGGATAATGGGTGATCATGAGAAGTTTATGCAACGCGCCATTCAATTATCGGCCGAACGGATGCGAGCAAATAAAGGCGGCCCTTTTGGCGCGGTGATCGTCAAGGCGGGTAAAATCATCGCCGAGGGGTTTAATAAGGTGGACGTCGACAAATGACCCGACGGCGCATGCGGAGGTTGTCGCCATTCGGGAGGCTGGCGCTGCGCTCAATAGTTTTAACCTTGCCGGCTGCGTTATCTATACAAGCTGCGAGCCTTGCCCGATGTGTCTTGCCTCGATCTATTGGGCGCGTCTTGATCATTGCTACTACGCCAATACGCGCGATGATGCCGCGCGGATTGGTTTTTGACGATGCCTTTTTTGTATGACGAAGTGGCCAAAATTGCCGAGCGATTGTTACCAATGGGTCATATTAAACTTTCGGAAGCCGCCGAAATTTTTGAGGAATGGCAAAATAAAGACGATAAAGTCGAATATTAATGCCGAATTTATCAGAATATAACGGACCATCAATCCGCGAAGGGAAGGCGGTGAACGTGACGGGATCGACAAGAAATATCAATAATGACGGTCCGCTATTGTCGTTGAAAGGGATCACGAAAGCCTATCCCGGCACATTGGCCAATGATGATATCAGTTTTGACATTGGCCATGGCGAAATTCATGCTCTGTTGGGAGAAAATGGTGCGGGTAAATCGACCCTTGTAAAGGTTATTTACGGCGTCTTGAAGGCTGATCGCGGTGCAATCCGCTGGGATGGGCATGACGTGTCAATCTCTGGTCCGGCGGCTGCACGGAAGCTGGGTATCGGCATGGTGTTTCAGCATTTTTTCTTTGTTCGAGGCGATGACCGTGGAGGAAAATATTGCGCTGGCAATATCGGACAGGAAAAACCGGAATATATTGCGTGATCGTATCATCAATATTTCCAAAAATTATGGCTTGCCGTTGGACCCGGATCGTTTTGTCCATACCTTGTCCGTGGGTGAACGCCAGCGTATTGAAATCGTGCGCTGCCTGCTACAAAACCCACGCTTGTTGATCTTGGATGAACCAACATCGGTGCTTACACCGCAAGAGGTGGACCGCTTGTTCGAAACCTTGCGCAAATTGTCAAAGGAAGGCTGCGCCATCCTTTATATCAGCCATAAACTCCATGAGGTGCAATCATTATGCGAAAACGCGACCATTTTGCGCGGTGGTAAGCGGGTAGCAAGCTGCGATCCCCAAGCTGAAACTGCGCGAAGTCTAGCGGAATTGATGATCGGCGCTAAACTTCGCGCGCCGGAGCGTCAAACTCCACCATCGTCGTTACGCGCAGCTCGGTTGAAAGTGGACCGGTTATCATTGGTTTCCGATGACCAGTTTGGCGTTGATTTGAAAGAGATCAGCCTTGCTGTTGACGGCGGCGAAATTTTGGGTATCGCGGGCATTGCGGGCAGTGGGCAGAGTGAGTTAATGGCCGCGCTCACCGGGGAAACAACCTGGTC
>NW_028154699.1:0-3000 GCF_963457635.1 Microchirus variegatus | reverse complement strand
GTTTGGTTTTAAAGGAAAGTTAAGGTTTTGTTTTATATTTTTAAAGTGTTGTTTGTCTGAGACACTGACTCTGCACTGTAGCGCCCCCTGCTGCTGAGAAACAGCCTAAAACACTGAAGAGAGACTATTTTAACCTTTTAAAGACGACTCAGCGTTCTTCACAGTCAACATGGATGAATGTGAGAGGATGAATGTGAGAGGATGAATGTGAGAGGATGAACGTGAGAGGATGAACGTGAGAGGATGAATGTGAGAGGATGAATGTGAGGATGAACGTGAGAGGATGACATGTGAGAGGATGAACGTGAGAGGATGAACGTGAGAGGATGAATGTGAGGATGAACGTGAGAGGATGAACGTGAGAGGATGAACGTGAGAGGATGAACGTGAGAGGATGAATGTGAGGATGAACGTGAGAGGATGAACGTAAGAGGATGAATGTGAGAGGATGAATGTGAGGATGAATGTGAGAGGATGAATGTGAGAGGATGAACGTGAGAGGATGAACGTGAGAGGATGAATGTGAGAGGATGAACGTGAGAGGATGAACGTGAGAGGATGAATGTGAGGATGAACGTGAGAGGATGAACGTGAGAGGATGAACGTGAGAGGATGAACGTGAGAGGATGAATGTGAGGATGAACGTGAGAGGATGAACGTAAGAGGATGAATGTGAGAGGATGAATGTGAGGATGAATGTGAGAGGATGAATGTGAGAGGATGAACGTGAGAGGATGAACGTGAGAGGATGAATGTGAGGATGAACGTGAGAGGATGAACGTGAGAGGATGAACGTGAGAGGATGAATGTGAGAGGATGAATGTGAGGATGAACGTGAGAGGATGAACGTGAGAGGATGAACGTGAGAGGATGAATGTGAGGATGAACGTGAGAGGATGAATGTGAGAGGATGAATGTGAGAGGATGACCGTGAGAGGATGAATGTGAGAGGATGAACGTGAGAGGATGAACGTGAGGATGAACGTGAGAGGATGAACGTGAGAGGATGAATGTGAGGATGAACGTGAGAGGATGAATGTGAGAGGATGAATGTGAGAGGATGACCTTGAGAGGATGAATGTGAGAGGATGACCGTGAGAGGATGAATGTGAGAGGATGAACGTGAGAGGATGAATGTGAGAGGATGAATGTGAGAGGATGAATGTGAGAGGATGAATGTGAGAGGATGACCTTGAGAGGATGAATGTGAGAGGATGACCGTGAGAGGATGAATGTGAGAGGATGAACGTGAGAGGATGAACGTGAGGATGAACGTGAGAGGATGAACGTGAGAGGATGAATGTGAGGATGAACGTGAGAGGATGAATGTGAGAGGATGAATGTGAGAGGATGAATGTGAGAGGATGACCTTGAGAGGATGAATGTGAGAGGATGACTGTGAGAGGATGAATGTGAGAGGATGAACGTGAGAGGATGAATGTGAGAGGATGAATGTGAGAGGATGAATGTGAGAGGATGAATGTGAGAGGATGACCTTGAGAGGATGAATGTGAGAGGATGACCGTGAGAGGATGAATGTGAGAGGATGAACGTGAGAGGATGAATGTGAGAGGATGAATGTGAGAGGATGAATGTCTCTGAGCTTTGAGGACGAGTCTCTTTGATGTCTCTCCATCTCTTTTATCGACAAGCGAAGACAAAATAAAATCATCTGAGGATTCACTTGTTCATTTGGCAGAGAGAGAGAGAGAGAGAGAGACAGAGAGAGAGAGAGACAGAGAGAGAGAGAGAGAGTGGGTGGATGAGATGCAGTGAGGAAGAGGAGGATGATGATGATGATGATGATGATGATGATGAAGGAGATTGATTTTATTTCATTTCTTTTTAACAAGAGATTGTTTCACTCTAGAGGGAGAGGTCATCTACACCTCTGTGTGTGTGTGTGTGTGTGTGTGTGTATACTTGCGTGTGTTTGTGTGTGTACATGTGTGTACATTTTTGTGTGTGTTTGTGTACATATGTGTGTTTGTGTGTGTGTACATGTGTGTGTATGTGTGTGTGTATATGTGTGTTTGTGTGTGTGTACATGTGTGTTTGTGTGTGTGTACATGTGTGTGTACATGTGCGTGTATATGTGTGTGTATGTGTTTGTACATGTGTGTGTATATGTGTGTGTACATGTGTGTGTATATGTGTGTGTACATGTGTTTGTACATGTATGTGTATATGTGTGTGTATATATGTGTGTATATATGTGTACATGTGTTTGTACATGTGTGTGTATATGTGTGTGTATATGTGTGTATATATGTGTGTATATATGTGTACATGTGTTTGTACATGTATGTGTATATGTGTGTGTATATGTGTGTATATATGTGTGTATATATGTGTACATGTGTTTGTACATGTGTGTGTACATGTGTTTGTACATGTGTGTACATGTGTTTGTACATGTACACACATGTACAAACACATGTGTGTACATGTGTTTGTACATGTGTGTACATGTGTTTGCACGTGTGTGTATATATATGTGTGTGTGTATATATTTGTGTGTGTATATGTGTGTGTATATGTGTTTGCACATGTGTGTGTACATGTGTGTGTATATATATGTGTGTGTGTATATATTTGTGTGTGTATATGTGTGTACGTGTGTGTACATGTGTGTGTACATGTGTGTGTACATGTGTGTGTACATGTGTGTTGGATGCTAACATGTATCATTAGCCGTCATTAACCACAAATTATACAGAAGAAAGACACATGCTGCTGTAGCAGGGTGTGTGTGTGTGTGTGTGTGTGTGTGTGTGTGTGTGTGTGTGTTTGTGTGTGTGTGTGTGTGTGTGTGTGTGTGTGTGTGTGTGTGTGTGTGTGTGTGTGTGTGTGTGTTTGTGTGTGTGTGTGTGTGTGTGTGTGTGTGTGTGTGTGTGTGTAAATCTAATACCTAATACGTGTGTGTGTGTGTAAATCTAATTCATGTGTATGTGTGTGTAAATCTAATATGTGTGTGTGTGTGTAAATCTAATACATGTG
>NW_028154700.1:0-17899 GCF_963457635.1 Microchirus variegatus | reverse complement strand
TGATGCACTTTGACAGTGAGCTGACTTTGTTGCGAAAAAACTCACTTTTTGCCCAAAAAGTATGTCTGAATGACTTGAAATTTTACACAGTAGTAGTCGGCATCGCCCTGAACAAGGATCCGTTGAAAATATTCACATATCTCTTAAGGAATGATTTAAATGATTTTTTTTAAATGAGGAAACGATCCATTTGCCCTGATGCACTTTGCACATGTGGTGGTTGAAAAAGCTTACAGCACCTGGTATTCCCAGGCGGTCTCCCATCCAAGTACTAACCAGGCCCGACCCTGCTTAGCTTCCGAGATCAGACGAGATCGGGCGTGTTCAGGGTGGTATGGCCGTAAGCGGAATAGTAGTCAACAAACACTCTATTTATGCTGATGCACTTTGACAGTGAGCTGACTTTGTTGCGAAAAAACTCACTTTTTGCCCAAAAAGTATGTCTGAATGACTTGAAATTTTACACAGTAGTAGTCGGCATCGCCCTGAACAAGGATCCGTTGAAAATATTCACATATCTCTTAAGGAATAATTTAAATGATTTTTTTTAAATGAGGAAACGATCCATTTGCCCTGATGCACTTTGCACATGGTGGTTGAAAAAGCTTACAGCACCTGGTATTCCCAGGCGGTCTCCCATCCAAGTACTAACCAGGCCCGACCCTGCTTAGCTTCCGAGATCAGACGAGATCGGGCGTGTTCAGGGTGGTATGGCCGTAAGCGGAATAGTAGTCAACAAACACTCTATTTATGCTGATGCACTTTGACAGTGAGCTGACTTTGTTGCGAAAAAACTCACTTTTTGCCCAAAAAGTATGTCTGAATGACTTGAAATTTTACACAGTAGTAGTCGGCATCGCCCTGAACAAGGATCCGTTGAAAATATTCACATATCTCTTAAGGAATGATTTAAATGATTTTTTTTAAATGAGGAAACGATCCATTTGCCCTGATGCACTTTGCACATGTGGTGGTTGAAAAAGCTTACAGCACCTGGTATTCCCAGGCGGTCTCCCATCCAAGTACTAACCAGGCCCGACCCTGCTTAGCTTCCGAGATCAGACGAGATCGGGCGTGTTCAGGGTGGTATGGCCGTAAGCGGAATAGTAGTCAACAAACACTCTATTTATGCTGATGCACTTTGACAGTGAGCTGACTTTGTTGCGAAAAAACTCACTTTTTGCCCAAAAAGTATGTCTGAATGACTTGAAATTTTACACAGTAGTAGTCGGCATCGCCCTGAACAAGGATCCGTTGAAAATATTCACATATCTCTTAAGGAATGATTTAAATGATTTTTTTTAAATGAGGAAACGATCCATTTGCCCTGATGCACTTTGCACATGTGGTGGTTGAAAAAGCTTACAGCACCTGGTATTCCCAGGCGGTCTCCCATCCAAGTACTAACCAGGCCCGACCCTGCTTAGCTTCCGAGATCAGACGAGATCGGGCGTGTTCAGGGTGGTATGGCCGTAAGCGGAATAGTAGTCAACAAACACTCTATTTATGCTGATGCACTTTGACAGTGAGCTGACTTTGTTGCGAAAAAACTCACTTTTTGCCCAAAAAGTATGTCTGAATGACTTGAAATTTTACACAGTAGTAGTCGGCATCGCCCTGAACAAGGATCCGTTGAAAATATTCACATATCTCTTAAGGAATGATTTAAATGATTTTTTTTAAATGAGGAAACGATCCATTTGCCCTGATGCACTTTGCACATGTGGTGGTTGAAAAAGCTTACAGCACCTGGTATTCCCAGGCGGTCTCCCATCCAAGTACTAACCAGGCCCGACCCTGCTTAGCTTCCGAGATCAGACGAGATCGGGCGTGTTCAGGGTGGTATGGCCGTAAGCGGAATAGTAGTCAACAAACACTCTATTTATGCTGATGCACTTTGACAGTGAGCTGACTTTGTTGCGAAAAAACTCACTTTTTGCCCAAAAAGTATGTCTGAATGACTTGAAATTTTACACAGTAGTAGTCGGCATCGCCCTGAACAAGGATCCGTTGAAAATATTCACATATCTCTTAAGGAATGATTTAAATGATTTTTTTTAAATGAGGAAACGATCCATTTGCCCTGATGCACTTTGCACATGTGGTGGTTGAAAAAGCTTACAGCACCTGGTATTCCCAGGCGGTCTCCCATCCAAGTACTAACCAGGCCCGACCCTGCTTAGCTTCCGAGATCAGACGAGATCGGGCGTGTTCAGGGTGGTATGGCCGTAAGCGGAATAGTAGTCAACAAACACTCTATTTATGCTGATGCACTTTGACAGTGAGCTGACTTTGTTGCGAAAAAACTCACTTTTTGCCCAAAAAGTATGTCTGAATGACTTGAAATTTTACACAGTAGTAGTCGGCATCGCCCTGAACAAGGATCCGTTGAAAATATTCACATATCTCTTAAGGAATGATTTAAATGATTTTTTTTAAATGAGGAAACGATCCATTTGCCCTGATGCACTTTGCACATGTGGTGGTTGAAAAAGCTTACAGCACCTGGTATTCCCAGGCGGTCTCCCATCCAAGTACTAACCAGGCCCGACCCTGCTTAGCTTCCGAGATCAGACGAGATCGGGCGTGTTCAGGGTGGTATGGCCGTAAGCGGAATAGTAGTCAACAAACACTCTATTTATGCTGATGCACTTTGACAGTGAGCTGACTTTGTTGCGAAAAAACTCACTTTTTGCCCAAAAAGTATGTCTGAATGACTTGAAATTTTACACAGTAGTAGTCGGCATCGCCCTGAACAAGGATCCGTTGAAAATATTCACATATCTCTTAAGGAATAATTTAAATGATTTTTTTTAAATGAGGAAACGATCCATTTGCCCTGATGCACTTTGCACATGGTGGTTGAAAAAGCTTACAGCACCTGGTATTCCCAGGCGGTCTCCCATCCAAGTACTAACCAGGCCCGACCCTGCTTAGCTTCCGAGATCAGACGAGATCGGGCGTGTTCAGGGTGGTATGGCCGTAAGCGGAATAGTAGTCAACAAACACTCTATTTATGCTGATGCACTTTGACAGTGAGCTGACTTTGTTGCGAAAAAACTCACTTTTTGCCCAAAAAGTATGTCTGAATGACTTGAAATTTTACACAGTAGTAGTCGGCATCGCCCTGAACAAGGATCCGTTGAAAATATTCACATATCTCTTAAGGAATGATTTAAATGATTTTTTTTAAATGAGGAAACGATCCATTTGCCCTGATGCACTTTGCACATGTGGTGGTTGAAAAAGCTTACAGCACCTGGTATTCCCAGGCGGTCTCCCATCCAAGTACTAACCAGGCCCGACCCTGCTTAGCTTCCGAGATCAGACGAGATCGGGCGTGTTCAGGGTGGTATGGCCGTAAGCGGAATAGTAGTCAACAAACACTCTATTTATGCTGATGCACTTTGACAGTGAGCTGACTTTGTTGCGAAAAAACTCACTTTTTGCCCAAAAAGTATGTCTGAATGACTTGAAATTTTACACAGTAGTAGTCGGCATCGCCCTGAACAAGGATCCGTTGAAAATATTCACATATCTCTTAAGGAATGATTTAAATGATTTTTTTTAAATGAGGAAACGATCCATTTGCCCTGATGCACTTTGCACATGTGGTGGTTGAAAAAGCTTACAGCACCTGGTATTCCCAGGCGGTCTCCCATCCAAGTACTAACCAGGCCCGACCCTGCTTAGCTTCCGAGATCAGACGAGATCGGGCGTGTTCAGGGTGGTATGGCCGTAAGCGGAATAGTAGTCAACAAACACTCTATTTATGCTGATGCACTTTGACAGTGAGCTGACTTTGTTGCGAAAAAACTCACTTTTTGCCCAAAAAGTATGTCTGAATGACTTGAAATTTTACACAGTAGTAGTCGGCATCGCCCTGAACAAGGATCCGTTGAAAATATTCACATATCTCTTAAGGAATGATTTAAATGATTTTTTTTAAATGAGGAAACGATCCATTTGCCCTGATGCACTTTGCACATGTGGTGGTTGAAAAAGCTTACAGCACCTGGTATTCCCAGGCGGTCTCCCATCCAAGTACTAACCAGGCCCGACCCTGCTTAGCTTCCGAGATCAGACGAGATCGGGCGTGTTCAGGGTGGTATGGCCGTAAGCGGAATAGTAGTCAACAAACACTCTATTTATGCTGATGCACTTTGACAGTGAGCTGACTTTGTTGCGAAAAAACTCACTTTTTGCCCAAAAAGTATGTCTGAATGACTTGAAATTTTACACAGTAGTAGTCGGCATCGCCCTGAACAAGGATCCGTTGAAAATATTCACATATCTCTTAAGGAATAATTTAAATGATTTTTTTTAAATGAGGAAACGATCCATTTGCCCTGATGCACTTTGCACATGGTGGTTGAAAAAGCTTACAGCACCTGGTATTCCCAGGCGGTCTCCCATCCAAGTACTAACCAGGCCCGACCCTGCTTAGCTTCCGAGATCAGACGAGATCGGGCGTGTTCAGGGTGGTATGGCCGTAAGCGGAATAGTAGTCAACAAACACTCTATTTATGCTGATGCACTTTGACAGTGAGCTGACTTTGTTGCGAAAAAACTCACTTTTTGCCCAAAAAGTATGTCTGAATGACTTGAAATTTTACACAGTAGTAGTCGGCATCGCCCTGAACAAGGATCCGTTGAAAATATTCACATATCTCTTAAGGAATGATTTAAATGATTTTTTTTAAATGAGGAAACGATCCATTTGCCCTGATGCACTTTGCACATGTGGTGGTTGAAAAAGCTTACAGCACCTGGTATTCCCAGGCGGTCTCCCATCCAAGTACTAACCAGGCCCGACCCTGCTTAGCTTCCGAGATCAGACGAGATCGGGCGTGTTCAGGGTGGTATGGCCGTAAGCGGAATAGTAGTCAACAAACACTCTATTTATGCTGATGCACTTTGACAGTGAGCTGACTTTGTTGCGAAAAAACTCACTTTTTGCCCAAAAAGTATGTCTGAATGACTTGAAATTTTACACAGTAGTAGTCGGCATCGCCCTGAACAAGGATCCGTTGAAAATATTCACATATCTCTTAAGGAATGATTTAAATGATTTTTTTTAAATGAGGAAACGATCCATTTGCCCTGATGCACTTTGCACATGTGGTGGTTGAAAAAGCTTACAGCACCTGGTATTCCCAGGCGGTCTCCCATCCAAGTACTAACCAGGCCCGACCCTGCTTAGCTTCCGAGATCAGACGAGATCGGGCGTGTTCAGGGTGGTATGGCCGTAAGCGGAATAGTAGTCAACAAACACTCTATTTATGCTGATGCACTTTGACAGTGAGCTGACTTTGTTGCGAAAAAACTCACTTTTTGCCCAAAAAGTATGTCTGAATGACTTGAAATTTTACACAGTAGTAGTCGGCATCGCCCTGAACAAGGATCCGTTGAAAATATTCACATATCTCTTAAGGAATGATTTAAATGATTTTTTTTAAATGAGGAAACGATCCATTTGCCCTGATGCACTTTGCACATGTGGTGGTTGAAAAAGCTTACAGCACCTGGTATTCCCAGGCGGTCTCCCATCCAAGTACTAACCAGGCCCGACCCTGCTTAGCTTCCGAGATCAGACGAGATCGGGCGTGTTCAGGGTGGTATGGCCGTAAGCGGAATAGTAGTCAACAAACACTCTATTTATGCTGATGCACTTTGACAGTGAGCTGACTTTGTTGCGAAAAAACTCACTTTTTGCCCAAAAAGTATGTCTGAATGACTTGAAATTTTACACAGTAGTAGTCGGCATCGCCCTGAACAAGGATCCGTTGAAAATATTCACATATCTCTTAAGGAATAATTTAAATGATTTTTTTTAAATGAGGAAACGATCCATTTGCCCTGATGCACTTTGCACATGGTGGTTGAAAAAGCTTACAGCACCTGGTATTCCCAGGCGGTCTCCCATCCAAGTACTAACCAGGCCCGACCCTGCTTAGCTTCCGAGATCAGACGAGATCGGGCGTGTTCAGGGTGGTATGGCCGTAAGCGGAATAGTAGTCAACAAACACTCTATTTATGCTGATGCACTTTGACAGTGAGCTGACTTTGTTGCGAAAAAACTCACTTTTTGCCCAAAAAGTATGTCTGAATGACTTGAAATTTTACACAGTAGTAGTCGGCATCGCCCTGAACAAGGATCCGTTGAAAATATTCACATATCTCTTAAGGAATGATTTAAATGATTTTTTTTAAATGAGGAAACGATCCATTTGCCCTGATGCACTTTGCACATGTGGTGGTTGAAAAAGCTTACAGCACCTGGTATTCCCAGGCGGTCTCCCATCCAAGTACTAACCAGGCCCGACCCTGCTTAGCTTCCGAGATCAGACGAGATCGGGCGTGTTCAGGGTGGTATGGCCGTAAGCGGAATAGTAGTCAACAAACACTCTATTTATGCTGATGCACTTTGACAGTGAGCTGACTTTGTTGCGAAAAAACTCACTTTTTGCCCAAAAAGTATGTCTGAATGACTTGAAATTTTACACAGTAGTAGTCGGCATCGCCCTGAACAAGGATCCGTTGAAAATATTCACATATCTCTTAAGGAATGATTTAAATGATTTTTTTTAAATGAGGAAACGATCCATTTGCCCTGATGCACTTTGCACATGTGGTGGTTGAAAAAGCTTACAGCACCTGGTATTCCCAGGCGGTCTCCCATCCAAGTACTAACCAGGCCCGACCCTGCTTAGCTTCCGAGATCAGACGAGATCGGGCGTGTTCAGGGTGGTATGGCCGTAAGCGGAATAGTAGTCAACAAACACTCTATTTATGCTGATGCACTTTGACAGTGAGCTGACTTTGTTGCGAAAAAACTCACTTTTTGCCCAAAAAGTATGTCTGAATGACTTGAAATTTTACACAGTAGTAGTCGGCATCGCCCTGAACAAGGATCCGTTGAAAATATTCACATATCTCTTAAGGAATGATTTAAATGATTTTTTTTAAATGAGGAAACGATCCATTTGCCCTGATGCACTTTGCACATGTGGTGGTTGAAAAAGCTTACAGCACCTGGTATTCCCAGGCGGTCTCCCATCCAAGTACTAACCAGGCCCGACCCTGCTTAGCTTCCGAGATCAGACGAGATCGGGCGTGTTCAGGGTGGTATGGCCGTAAGCGGAATAGTAGTCAACAAACACTCTATTTATGCTGATGCACTTTGACAGTGAGCTGACTTTGTTGCGAAAAAACTCACTTTTTGCCCAAAAAGTATGTCTGAATGACTTGAAATTTTACACAGTAGTAGTCGGCATCGCCCTGAACAAGGATCCGTTGAAAATATTCACATATCTCTTAAGGAATGATTTAAATGATTTTTTTTAAATGAGGAAACGATCCATTTGCCCTGATGCACTTTGCACATGTGGTGGTTGAAAAAGCTTACAGCACCTGGTATTCCCAGGCGGTCTCCCATCCAAGTACTAACCAGGCCCGACCCTGCTTAGCTTCCGAGATCAGACGAGATCGGGCGTGTTCAGGGTGGTATGGCCGTAAGCGGAATAGTAGTCAACAAACACTCTATTTATGCTGATGCACTTTGACAGTGAGCTGACTTTGTTGCGAAAAAACTCACTTTTTGCCCAAAAAGTATGTCTGAATGACTTGAAATTTTACACAGTAGTAGTCGGCATCGCCCTGAACAAGGATCCGTTGAAAATATTCACATATCTCTTAAGGAATGATTTAAATGATTTTTTTTAAATGAGGAAACGATCCATTTGCCCTGATGCACTTTGCACATGTGGTGGTTGAAAAAGCTTACAGCACCTGGTATTCCCAGGCGGTCTCCCATCCAAGTACTAACCAGGCCCGACCCTGCTTAGCTTCCGAGATCAGACGAGATCGGGCGTGTTCAGGGTGGTATGGCCGTAAGCGGAATAGTAGTCAACAAACACTCTATTTATGCTGATGCACTTTGACAGTGAGCTGACTTTGTTGCGAAAAAACTCACTTTTTGCCCAAAAAGTATGTCTGAATGACTTGAAATTTTACACAGTAGTAGTCGGCATCGCCCTGAACAAGGATCCGTTGAAAATATTCACATATCTCTTAAGGAATGATTTAAATGATTTTTTTTAAATGAGGAAACGATCCATTTGCCCTGATGCACTTTGCACATGTGGTGGTTGAAAAAGCTTACAGCACCTGGTATTCCCAGGCGGTCTCCCATCCAAGTACTAACCAGGCCCGACCCTGCTTAGCTTCCGAGATCAGACGAGATCGGGCGTGTTCAGGGTGGTATGGCCGTAAGCGGAATAGTAGTCAACAAACACTCTATTTATGCTGATGCACTTTGACAGTGAGCTGACTTTGTTGCGAAAAAACTCACTTTTTGCCCAAAAAGTATGTCTGAATGACTTGAAATTTTACACAGCAGTAGTCGGCATCGCCCTGAACAAGGATCCGTTGAAAATATTCACATATCTCTTAAGGAATAATTTAAATGATTTTTTTTAAATGAGGAAACGATCCATTTGCCCTGATGCACTTTGCACATGGTGGTTGAAAAAGCTTACAGCACCTGGTATTCCCAGGCGGTCTCCCATCCAAGTACTAACCAGGCCCGACCCTGCTTAGCTTCCGAGATCAGACGAGATCGGGCGTGTTCAGGGTGGTATGGCCGTAAGCGGAATAGTAGTCAACAAACACTCTATTTATGCTGATGCACTTTGACAGTGAGCTGACTTTGTTGCGAAAAAACTCACTTTTTGCCCAAAAAGTATGTCTGAATGACTTGAAATTTTACACAGTAGTAGTCGGCATCGCCCTGAACAAGGATCCGTTGAAAATATTCACATATCTCTTAAGGAATGATTTAAATGATTTTTTTTAAATGAGGAAACGATCCATTTGCCCTGATGCACTTTGCACATGTGGTGGTTGAAAAAGCTTACAGCACCTGGTATTCCCAGGCGGTCTCCCATCCAAGTACTAACCAGGCCCGACCCTGCTTAGCTTCCGAGATCAGACGAGATCGGGCGTGTTCAGGGTGGTATGGCCGTAAGCGGAATAGTAGTCAACAAACACTCTATTTATGCTGATGCACTTTGACAGTGAGCTGACTTTGTTGCGAAAAAACTCACTTTTTGCCCAAAAAGTATGTCTGAATGACTTGAAATTTTACACAGTAGTAGTCGGCATCGCCCTGAACAAGGATCCGTTGAAAATATTCACATATCTCTTAAGGAATGATTTAAATGATTTTTTTTAAATGAGGAAACGATCCATTTGCCCTGATGCACTTTGCACATGTGGTGGTTGAAAAAGCTTACAGCACCTGGTATTCCCAGGCGGTCTCCCATCCAAGTACTAACCAGGCCCGACCCTGCTTAGCTTCCGAGATCAGACGAGATCGGGCGTGTTCAGGGTGGTATGGCCGTAAGCGGAATAGTAGTCAACAAACACTCTATTTATGCTGATGCACTTTGACAGTGAGCTGACTTTGTTGCGAAAAAACTCACTTTTTGCCCAAAAAGTATGTCTGAATGACTTGAAATTTTACACAGTAGTAGTCGGCATCGCCCTGAACAAGGATCCGTTGAAAATATTCACATATCTCTTAAGGAATGATTTAAATGATTTTTTTTAAATGAGGAAACGATCCATTTGCCCTGATGCACTTTGCACATGTGGTGGTTGAAAAAGCTTACAGCACCTGGTATTCCCAGGCGGTCTCCCATCCAAGTACTAACCAGGCCCGACCCTGCTTAGCTTCCGAGATCAGACGAGATCGGGCGTGTTCAGGGTGGTATGGCCGTAAGCGGAATAGTAGTCAACAAACACTCTATTTATGCTGATGCACTTTGACAGTGAGCTGACTTTGTTGCGAAAAAACTCACTTTTTGCCCAAAAAGTATGTCTGAATGACTTGAAATTTTACACAGTAGTAGTCGGCATCGCCCTGAACAAGGATCCGTTGAAAATATTCACATATCTCTTAAGGAATGATTTAAATGATTTTTTTTAAATGAGGAAACGATCCATTTGCCCTGATGCACTTTGCACATGTGGTGGTTGAAAAAGCTTACAGCACCTGGTATTCCCAGGCGGTCTCCCATCCAAGTACTAACCAGGCCCGACCCTGCTTAGCTTCCGAGATCAGACGAGATCGGGCGTGTTCAGGGTGGTATGGCCGTAAGCGGAATAGTAGTCAACAAACACTCTATTTATGCTGATGCACTTTGACAGTGAGCTGACTTTGTTGCGAAAAAACTCACTTTTTGCCCAAAAAGTATGTCTGAATGACTTGAAATTTTACACAGTAGTAGTCGGCATCGCCCTGAACAAGGATCCGTTGAAAATATTCACATATCTCTTAAGGAATGATTTAAATGATTTTTTTTAATGAGGAAACGATCCATTTGCCCTGATGCACTTTGCACATGTGGTGGTTGAAAAAGCTTACAGCACCTGGTATTCCCAGGCGGTCTCCCATCCAAGTACTAACCAGGCCCGACCCTGCTTAGCTTCCGAGATCAGACGAGATCGGGCGTGTTCAGGGTGGTATGGCCGTAAGCGGAATAGTAGTCAACAAACACTCTATTTATGCTGATGCACTTTGACAGTGAGCTGACTTTGTTGCGAAAAAACTCACTTTTTGCCCAAAAAGTATGTCTGAATGACTTGAAATTTTACACAGTAGTAGTCGGCATCGCCCTGAACAAGGATCCGTTGAAAATATTCACATATCTCTTAAGGAATGATTTAAATGATTTTTTTAAATGAGGAAACGATCCATTTGCCCTGATGCACTTTGCACATGTGGTGGTTGAAAAAGCTTACAGCACCTGGTATTCCCAGGCGGTCTCCCATCCAAGTACTAACCAGGCCCGACCCTGCTTAGCTTCCGAGATCAGACGAGATCGGGCGTGTTCAGGGTGGTATGGCCGTAAGCGGAATAGTAGTCAACAAACACTCTATTTATGCTGATGCACTTTGACAGTGAGCTGACTTTGTTGCGAAAAAACTCACTTTTTGCCCAAAAAGTATGTCTGAATGACTTGAAATTTTACACAGTAGTAGTCGGCATCGCCCTGAACAAGGATCCGTTGAAAATATTCACATATCTCTTAAGGAATAATTTAAATGATTTTTTTTAAATGAGGAAACGATCCATTTGCCCTGATGCACTTTGCACATGGTGGTTGAAAAAGCTTACAGCACCTGGTATTCCCAGGCGGTCTCCCATCCAAGTACTAACCAGGCCCGACCCTGCTTAGCTTCCGAGATCAGACGAGATCGGGCGTGTTCAGGGTGGTATGGCCGTAAGCGGAATAGTAGTCAACAAACACTCTATTTATGCTGATGCACTTTGACAGTGAGCTGACTTTGTTGCGAAAAAACTCACTTTTTGCCCAAAAAGTATGTCTGAATGACTTGAAATTTTACACAGTAGTAGTCGGCATCGCCCTGAACAAGGATCCGTTGAAAATATTCACATATCTCTTAAGGAATGATTTAAATGATTTTTTTTAAATGAGGAAACGATCCATTTGCCCTGATGCACTTTGCACATGTGGTGGTTGAAAAAGCTTACAGCACCTGGTATTCCCAGGCGGTCTCCCATCCAAGTACTAACCAGGCCCGACCCTGCTTAGCTTCCGAGATCAGACGAGATCGGGCGTGTTCAGGGTGGTATGGCCGTAAGCGGAATAGTAGTCAACAAACACTCTATTTATGCTGATGCACTTTGACAGTGAGCTGACTTTGTTGCGAAAAAACTCACTTTTTGCCCAAAAAGTATGTCTGAATGACTTGAAATTTTACACAGTAGTAGTCGGCATCGCCCTGAACAAGGATCCGTTGAAAATATTCACATATCTCTTAAGGAATAATTTAAATGATTTTTTTTAAATGAGGAAACGATCCATTTGCCCTGATGCACTTTGCACATGGTGGTTGAAAAGCTTACAGCACCTGGTATTCCCAGGCGGTCTCCCATCCAAGTACTAACCAGGCCCGACCCTGCTTAGCTTCCGAGATCAGACGAGATCGGGCGTGTTCAGGGTGGTATGGCCGTAAGCGGAATAGTAGTCAACAAACACTCTATTTATGCTGATGCACTTTGACAGTGAGCTGACTTTGTTGCGAAAAAACTCACTTTTTGCCCAAAAAGTATGTCTGAATGACTTGAAATTTTACACAGTAGTAGTCGGCATCGCCCTGAACAAGGATCCGTTGAAAATATTCACATATCTCTTAAGGAATGATTTAAATGATTTTTTTTAAATGAGGAAACGATCCATTTGCCCTGATGCACTTTGCACATGTGGTGGTTGAAAAAGCTTACAGCACCTGGTATTCCCAGGCGGTCTCCCATCCAAGTACTAACAGGCCCGACCCTGCTTAGCTTCCGAGATCAGACGAGATCGGGCGTGTTCAGGGTGGTATGGCCGTAAGCGGAATAGTAGTCAACAAACACTCTATTTATGCTGATGCACTTTGACAGTGAGCTGACTTTGTTGCGAAAAAACTCACTTTTTGCCCAAAAAGTATGTCTGAATGACTTGAAATTTTACACAGTAGTAGTCGGCATCGCCCTGAACAAGGATCCGTTGAAAATATTCACATATCTCTTAAGGAATAATTTAAATGATTTTTTTTAAATGAGGAAACGATCCATTTGCCCTGATGCACTTTGCACATGGTGGTTGAAAAAGCTTACAGCACCTGGTATTCCCAGGCGGTCTCCCATCCAAGTACTAACCAGGCCCGACCCTGCTTAGCTTCCGAGATCAGACGAGATCGGGCGTGTTCAGGGTGGTATGGCCGTAAGCGGAATAGTAGTCAACAAACACTCTATTTATGCTGATGCACTTTGACAGTGAGCTGACTTTGTTGCGAAAAAACTCACTTTTTGCCCAAAAAGTATGTCTGAATGACTTGAAATTTTACACAGTAGTAGTCGGCATCGCCCTGAACAAGGATCCGTTGAAAATATTCACATATCTCTTAAGGAATGATTTAAATGATTTTTTTTAAATGAGGAAACGATCCATTTGCCCTGATGCACTTTGCACATGTGGTGGTTGAAAAAGCTTACAGCACCTGGTATTCCCAGGCGGTCTCCCATCCAAGTACTAACCAGGCCCGACCCTGCTTAGCTTCCGAGATCAGACGAGATCGGGCGTGTTCAGGGTGGTATGGCCGTAAGCGGAATAGTAGTCAACAAACACTCTATTTATGCTGATGCACTTTGACAGTGAGCTGACTTTGTTGCGAAAAAACTCACTTTTTGCCCAAAAAGTATGTCTGAATGACTTGAAATTTTACACAGTAGTAGTCGGCATCGCCCTGAACAAGGATCCGTTGAAAATATTCACATATCTCTTAAGGAATGATTTAAATGATTTTTTTTAAATGAGGAAACGATCCATTTGCCCTGATGCACTTTGCACATGTGGTGGTTGAAAAAGCTTACAGCACCTGGTATTCCCAGGCGGTCTCCCATCCAAGTACTAACCAGGCCCGACCCTGCTTAGCTTCCGAGATCAGACGAGATCGGGCGTGTTCAGGGTGGTATGGCCGTAAGCGGAATAGTAGTCAACAAACACTCTATTTATGCTGATGCACTTTGACAGTGAGCTGACTTTGTTGCGAAAAAACTCACTTTTTGCCCAAAAAGTATGTCTGAATGACTTGAAATTTTACACAGTAGTAGTCGGCATCGCCCTGAACAAGGATCCGTTGAAAATATTCACATATCTCTTAAGGAATGATTTAAATGATTTTTTTTAAATGAGGAAACGATCCATTTGCCCTGATGCACTTTGCACATGTGGTGGTTGAAAAAGCTTACAGCACCTGGTATTCCCAGGCGGTCTCCCATCCAAGTACTAACCAGGCCCGACCCTGCTTAGCTTCCGAGATCAGACGAGATCGGGCGTGTTCAGGGTGGTATGGCCGTAAGCGGAATAGTAGTCAACAAACACTCTATTTATGCTGATGCACTTTGACAGTGAGCTGACTTTGTTGCGAAAAAACTCACTTTTTGCCCAAAAAGTATGTCTGAATGACTTGAAATTTTACACAGTAGTAGTCGGCATCGCCCTGAACAAGGATCCGTCCGTTGAAAATATTCACATATCTCTTAAGGAATGATTTAAATGATTTTTTTTAAATGAGGAAACGATCCATTTGCCCTGATGCACTTTGCACATGTGGTGGTTGAAAAAGCTTACAGCACCTGGTATTCCCAGGCGGTCTCCCATCCAAGTACTAACCAGGCCCGACCCTGCTTAGCTTCCGAGATCAGACGAGATCGGGCGTGTTCAGGGTGGTATGGCCGTAAGCGGAATAGTAGTCAACAAACACTCTATTTATGCTGATGCACTTTGACAGTGAGCTGACTTTGTTGCGAAAAAACTCACTTTTTGCCCAAAAAGTATGTCTGAATGACTTGAAATTTTACACAGTAGTAGTCGGCATCGCCCTGAACAAGGATCCGTTGAAAATATTCACATATCTCTTAAGGAATGATTTAAATGATTTTTTTTAAATGAGGAAACGATCCATTTGCCCTGATGCACTTTGCACATGTGGTGGTTGAAAAAGCTTACAGCACCTGGTATTCCCAGGCGGTCTCCCATCCAAGTACTAACCAGGCCCGACCCTGCTTAGCTTCCGAGATCAGACGAGATCGGGCGTGTTCAGGGTGGTATGGCCGTAAGCGGAATAGTAGTCAACAAACACTCTATTTATGCTGATGCACTTTGACAGTGAGCTGACTTTGTTGCGAAAAAACTCACTTTTTGCCCAAAAAGTATGTCTGAATGACTTGAAATTTTACACAGTAGTAGTCGGCATCGCCCTGAACAAGGATCCGTTGAAAATATTCACATATCTCTTAAGGAATGATTTAAATGATTTTTTTTAAATGAGGAAACGATCCATTTGCCCTGATGCACTTTGCACATGTGGTGGTTGAAAAAGCTTACAGCACCTGGTATTCCCAGGCGGTCTCCCATCCAAGTACTAACCAGGCCCGACCCTGCTTAGCTTCCGAGATCAGACGAGATCGGGCGTGTTCAGGGTGGTATGGCCGTAAGCGGAATAGTAGTCAACAAACACTCTATTTATGCTGATGCACTTTGACAGTGAGCTGACTTTGTTGCGAAAAAACTCACTTTTTGCCCAAAAAGTATGTCTGAATGACTTGAAATTTTACACAGTAGTAGTCGGCATCGCCCTGAACAAGGATCCGTTGAAAATATTCACATATCTCTTAAGGAATGATTTAAATGATTTTTTTTAAATGAGGAAACGATCCATTTGCCCTGATGCACTTTGCACATGTGGTGGTTGAAAAAGCTTACAGCACCTGGTATTCCCAGGCGGTCTCCCATCCAAGTACTAACCAGGCCCGACCCTGCTTAGCTTCCGAGATCAGACGAGATCGGGCGTGTTCAGGGTGGTATGGCCGTAAGCGGAATAGTAGTCAACAAACACTCTATTTATGCTGATGCACTTTGACAGTGAGCTGACTTTGTTGCGAAAAAACTCACTTTTTGCCCAAAAAGTATGTCTGAATGACTTGAAATTTTACACAGTAGTAGTCGGCATCGCCCTGAACAAGGATCCGTTGAAAATATTCACATATCTCTTAAGGAATAATTTAAATGATTTTTTTTAAATGAGGAAACGATCCATTTGCCCTGATGCACTTTGCACAATGGTGGTTGAAAAAGCTTACAGCACCTGGTATTCCCAGGCGGTCTCCCATCCAAGTACTAACCAGGCCCGACCCTGCTTAGCTTCCGAGATCAGACGAGATCGGGCGTGTTCAGGGTGGTATGGCCGTAAGCGGAATAGTAGTCAACAAACACTCTATTTATGCTGATGCACTTTGACAGTGAGCTGACTTTGTTGCGAAAAAACTCACTTTTTGCCCAAAAAGTATGTCTGAATGACTTGAAATTTTACACAGTAGTAGTCGGCATCGCCCTGAACAAGGATCCGTTGAAAATATTCACATATCTCTTAAGGAATGATTTAAATGATTTTTTTTAAATGAGGAAACGATCCATTTGCCCTGATGCACTTTGCACATGTGGTGGTTGAAAAAGCTTACAGCACCTGGTATTCCCAGGCGGTCTCCCATCCAAGTACTAACCAGGCCCGACCCTGCTTAGCTTCCGAGATCAGACGAGATCGGGCGTGTTCAGGGTGGTATGGCCGTAAGCGGAATAGTAGTCAACAAACACTCTATTTATGCTGATGCACTTTGACAGTGAGCTGACTTTGTTGCGAAAAAACTCACTTTTTGCCCAAAAAGTATGTCTGAATGACTTGAAATTTTACACAGTAGTAGTCGGCATCGCCCTGAACAAGGATCCGTTGAAAATATTCACATATCTCTTAAGGAATAATTTAAATGATTTTTTTTAAATGAGGAAACGATCCATTTGCCCTGATGCACTTTGCACATGGTGGTTGAAAAAGCTTACAGCACCTGGTATTCCCAGGCGGTCTCCCATCCAAGTACTAACCAGGCCCGACCCTGCTTAGCTTCCGAGATCAGACGAGATCGGGCGTGTTCAGGGTGGTATGGCCGTAAGCGGAATAGTAGTCAACAAACACTCTATTTATGCTGATGCACTTTGACAGTGAGCTGACTTTGTTGCGAAAAAACTCACTTTTTGCCCAAAAAGTATGTCTGAATGACTTGAAATTTTACACAGTAGTAGTCGGCATCGCCCTGAACAAGGATCCGTTGAAAATATTCACATATCTCTTAAGGAATGATTTAAATGATTTTTTTTAAATGAGGAAACGATCCATTTGCCCTGATGCACTTTGCACATGTGGTGGTTGAAAAAGCTTACAGCACCTGGTATTCCCAGGCGGTCTCCCATCCAAGTACTAACCAGGCCCGACCCTGCTTAGCTTCCGAGATCAGACGAGATCGGGCGTGTTCAGGGTGGTATGGCCGTAAGCGGAATAGTAGTCAACAAACACTCTATTTATGCTGATGCACTTTGACAGTGAGCTGACTTTGTTGCGAAAAAACTCACTTTTTGCCCAAAAAGTATGTCTGAATGACTTGAAATTTTACACAGTAGTAGTCGGCATCGCCCTGAACAAGGATCCGTTGAAAATATTCACATATCTCTTAAGGAATGATTTAAATGATTTTTTTTAAATGAGGAAACGATCCATTTGCCCTGATGCACTTTGCACATGTGGTGGTTGAAAAAGCTTACAGCACCTGGTATTCCCAGGCGGTCTCCCATCCAAGTACTAACCAGGCCCGACCCTGCTTAGCTTCCGAGATCAGACGAGATCGGGCGTGTTCAGGGTGGTATGGCCGTAAGCGGAATAGTAGTCAACAAACACTCTATTTATGCTGATGCACTTTGACAGTGAGCTGACTTTGTTGCGAAAAAACTCACTTTTTGCCCAAAAAGTATGTCTGAATGACTTGAAATTTTACACAGTAGTAGTCGGCATCGCCCTGAACAAGGATCCGTTGAAAATATTCACATATCTCTTAAGGAATGATTTAAATGATTTTTTTTAAATGAGGAAACGATCCATTTGCCCTGATGCACTTTGCACATGTGGTGGTTGAAAAAGCTTACAGCACCTGGTATTCCCAGGCGGTCTCCCATCCAAGTACTAACCAGGCCCGACCCTGCTTAGCTTCCGAGATCAGACGAGATCGGGCGTGTTCAGGGTGGTATGGCCGTAAGCGGAATAGTAGTCAACAAACACTCTATTTATGCTGATGCACTTTGACAGTGAGCTGACTTTGTTGCGAAAAAACTCACTTTTTGCCCAAAAAGTATGTCTGAATGACTTGAAATTTTACACAGTAGTAGTCGGCATCGCCCTGAACAAGGATCCGTTGAAAATATTCACATATCTCTTAAGGAAT
>NW_028154701.1:0-6000 GCF_963457635.1 Microchirus variegatus | reverse complement strand
ATTCCAGCTGCAGACATTTTATGGTACTGCAACCAGTAGTTCTTTGTAGATGTCGTTCATGAAGTAGATATTTGTAATTGTTGATTTATAAAGTGGAAATGCTGGTCCTCAGTATGCAGCAAGTACAAGAATGTGTGTGTGTGTGTGTGTGTGTGTGGGACGTTCCAGTCGAGCCTCGATTGTGTTTTCATCACGTGAGCCTGCAATTATTCTGCCAACTGTACAGAAGGCTGTTCCGTACGACGCCAGCGATCTCAATCATCTTATTAAACACACACACACACACACATCCACAGTTTCCATGGCAACAGGATCCAGGGCCCTTTTTTATGACTGGTTGTTCGCTGAAGACGGCCGAAATGATCTCGGCAGCCGAGCAAAAGGCGGGAGGGAGATAAATCATCGTGTGTGTGTGTGGACGAACACAGGAAGTGATGACGTGTTTGTTTGTTTGTTTGCCCTAAGCAGCGTTTGTTGTTGTTATTCAATTTAGATCACGACGTTGTCATTTTTATTCGCTAAATTATCTCCATTTTTCTGCCCCCCCCTCTATCTCGCTGCTGATTCGGACACTTTTGTCCAGATGGTGATTCGTGTTGCTAGCTGTAGCATTAGCTGTAGCATTAGCTGTAGCGTTAGCTGTAGCATAAGCATGCTTGGACCTTTTTTGCAAGGCCAGGCTGGATGGGGTGAGAGACATTCTGATTTACAGCAACAAGTGTAAAACAGGGTTCCCACAAATCCTTGAAATCCTTGAAATCCTTGAAAGTCCTGTTTATTTGACTGTAGGCAGTGCTAACGGCGCTAAAAAGGAGCTAACGCAGCTAACAGCGCTAACTGGTAAACGGCGGCTGGATTCCGGTGTCGCGTCACGCAAAACACGACGTCACTCGCGCGACTTTTTCCCCGTCAGTCGTCACGGAAAAACGCTGCTAACCGACGCTAACGTGCCCAGCGCTAATTTAGATAAATGTCTCCCTTGTTTGTTGACGTGAGATTCCGTGCAGAACAATGAGCGAGTAAAGCAACGAGAGAGCAAATGGCGACCCGTGACTTTGACCGTGATCTCCAAGGACAATCGCTTGTCCAGATGCAGAGCTAGCTTGAATTTGAGGGGATTGATCCTGGAAAGTTGCGGGAATTCAGTGTCTAACATCGTCTCGCCTTGTTTTTTTTTTTTGTCTTTGGGTCAAATTATCTGACAACGCGTTTGTCTTTGTTTGTGTTCCGACAGGAAGTAGACTCAACAAGGACCTGAAGAAATATCTGAGCCATCGCTTCCAGAAGTCGTCGCCCGACCACGACCTCCAGCAAACCATCCGAGACAACCTCTACCACCACGCCGTGCCTTGTGAGTCTTTATTTCTGTGTTGTGTTGCGTTGTGTTGTGTTGTGTGTCTGTACGAGGGGAAGGACACACCGACCTCACCTCAGCGCCGGTCTGAGACGTGGACGGCACTCGTCTTAATTAAAAAGAAAAAATGGCCGCCAGCCGAGACGAGGAAAAACACAGATTTTTAGCCACTGAACGAAATTGTCTCTGTACAAGTCTACAAAAGTATTTTTGGCTGTGGCTAAATGCTAGCTAACATCAGCGCTGACTGTGTTAGTACCTCTAACCCTGTTTAAATACCTTTAACTATACCTTTTATGTGTAACTTATGAACATTACTCTTTCACCTGGTAGTATATCAGGATAAAAAATTCAAATTCAAACGCTTGGGTTACGTTAGCATGTAGCCTGTATCATGAGGTTAAGATCCACGTAGCTGCCTCTGCTTCTCAAGCTAACAACAAGCTAGCAACACCCTCCTCTTTCCAGCCATTTATTGTTTATTTTACTTTGGTTTGTTGTTGTTGTTGTTTTATTTGTTGACACACCGTGAACACCGAGACGCAGTGTCCTCCTAAACTCACCACCAGAGGGCGGTCTCTTCTGTTTACTTAAGGCCTCCACTGTGAAGTTAGCCGAGTCGTGTTAGCTTGTTAGCACTGGTGCTTCTGGATCTTCTGGATTTATCACATGAATTACAAGTTGTAAAAAGAGATGCTAACAGTGACATATATGTTTGTGTGTGTGTGTGTGTGTGTCAGAGCAGATGCTGTAGTTCAATTAGCAGCTAAAACATTAGCGTCACACATGAGGTCACATTATTATTTTGTTTTACGTCTTTATCGAGTCATTTTTTTTTTTACATGTTATACAGTTCGTAGCGTATTAGCTACATTTAGCAATTTATCGATGGTGTAATTTCACAGCTAACTTTACTAGTATTGCTAACTTTCGCTGATTACCAGATGTTTTAAAGCTAACTAAGAATAAATGTGACATAGATATAGATATAATAGCAGCGCCGTTTTCTCAGACTTTAGCGCTAACCAGTACCAATTTATCACCAGTTCTCTAAATCCGTCGTTAAGAGTCACCGTTTCTCACGTCCTCTGATCAATAGCATCAGTAATTACAGACGCTGCGGCTTTAATTCAGGACTGGAGACTTGAGTCTGTGACCTTTTTCTAAACCGCGTTGTTGTTGATTCGGTGAATATCTAAAGGCACGTTTTGTTTTTCCCCGACGCTGGATTTCTCTTGTGCAGCCGCTGCTCGCAAACTCTAAGTAGACGTTTGAATCATTTTATTCTCCCCCCGCTGTGAAAAACAGCCCTTGAAGAGCAGCAGTGGTGCCGCGCAGAGACGGAAGCGCGGCGTTAACGCCGTAATAACGGAGTGATTGATGTGATAACTGTGCAAACGGCCTGCGTTTGGGGGGAAACGGGGATGAAACGCCGTCGTTGGATCCACGAGTCTTTTTCTGCACGAGTTAAAATCGACCGTCCGGACCAATCGGGCTCTTTGTTGTTGTGATGTCGGCAGTGACGCCGAACACGCAGCGCTTCACTTAAGTCGTAATGAGTCATAAACAGAAATAGAGAGAAAAGACTGGGCTGAATAACAGTTTAATTTAATTTCTTTGATTTTCTTTCATCGATGTGAAATGAAAACGGCTTCAGACTTCCTTCATTCTGACATCAGTCGCCTCCGCAAGTCAATGTTTTTATGCAGATTATTCTTATAAAAAAGTCTGCAAAACCGAACAAAATGGTGATCGTGTGTATTAGGGCTGCAGTAAAGTAATATAATCGATTAATCTGTTAGGGATGCGCGATATTATCGTAAAATCCGCCGTTATGACTGATGACTAAGACGGTAGGCTGAAGAATAAGCTGCTACTTACTACGCATTTTATGCTAGCGCCGTCTACAGAAGACATTTTATTTTATCTGCTTCATGAAATGTATGAGAAATATTTTGTATCCGTATCAACACTAACAACTGTACGTGTTTATATTCACGTTTCCGTGACTCATAATTGTTAAAATGAGTCTCTAAATGCTAACGCTAAACTTTAAGAACAGAGGCACACACATACGCAGTACCCAGGTACGCTAGTTACTTTAATAAACAGATCGCTCCAGGTCCACTGTAGGCGTGCTAAAGAAGCTAACAAGCTAACGGAGCTAACTGGTAAACGGTGCCTGGACTCCGGTGCCACGGCACGTAAACAGACAGCAGGCTGACGAATGCTACTGCTACTTGAATTTCAAGCTAGCACCGTCTACAGCTCTTATTTCTTTTTACGCTGATATTCCGTGACTCCCGATTGTTAAAATGAGTTTCTAAATGCTAACGCTAAACTTTAAAAACAGAGGCAAACATACGCGGTACCCAGGTACGCTGGTTATTTGTTAGCGCTGCTCTTTTCCTTTAAAAAACAGACAGCTCCGGTTCGACTGTAGGTGCTCTAACAGCGCTGAAGAAGCTAACAAGCTAACGGAGCTAATTGGTAAACACTACAGTAGGCTGAAGAATGCTACTGCTACTTGAATTTTAAGCTAGCGCCGTCTACAGCTATTATTTCTTTCGACGCTGATGCATATTTATTTAGCACAATTAAGAATTTTTTATTTTAGCACGTGACGTCATGTTTACGTGACTCCCGATTGTTAAAACTAGTCTCTAAAGTAACGCTAAACTTTAAAAACAGAGTCACACATACGCGGTACACGGGTACGCTGTTTATTTGTAGCGCTGCTCTTTTTCCGTTTAATAAACAAACCGCTCCAGTTCGACCGTAGGCGACGCTAACGGAGCTAACTGGTAAACGATGCCTGGACTCGTGTGCCGCAACACGTAAACATCAACGCGTCATGCGCTAACGTGACGGATATCGGCAAACACAATAAAAAGATCCGCCGATATGACTGATATACGAAGAATAAGCTGCTACTGCTACTTGAAATTTATGCTAGCGTCGTCTACAGCAATTATTTCTATATTTTATTCATGAAGACGTAAAAAGTCCTTTCATATCATTATAAATGAGTGCTTTTATTTAAACCAGCAGCAGCCAAAGAAAAGCCAGGCTAATGTGAGCGGCTAGTTCATTAAAATGAAAGTTTGCGTCTCATCAATAATGAATTAATAATTCTGAGTCAATGACTGCACCCCCCTAGACCCCCCCCCCCCCCCACACACACACACACACACACTGCTTTCTGCAGTAAAGACAAAGAAATGCAATTTGCAGTTTTCAGACCTCATCAACACACCAAACAACTCACGGTCATTTTCACTTCCACGATCACAGTGTGATTTCCAAAGCTTCAGCGTATTGGATTTTCTCTGTGTGTGTGTGTGTGTGTGTGTGTGTGTGTTAATGGTTCTCATTCATTGCTTTTTTTCAATTAGTTTATCCCCCCCGACCCCCCCCCCCCTCCTCTCACGCAAATTACTCAGCGTATTACCGTGGCTCGTTTAAGGGACTTTATCTGCATTACCTCCGACGCCATATGTCAGCCAGACACTGGCGGAGGGGGTCTGTCCGTAATGGCCGGTTTTAATCACTGAGTGGTCAAAGGAAGGCGCTCGCGCAGTAAAAAAAACGTGCTGCCGTTGTCGGCAGTAAACAAAGCGTGAAGGTGTTCCCCAGGCCGCCGGCTTTTATCGGACGATAAAGTCGGGGTTTTGTCCGTGCGCTTGTAGAGGAGTGCGCGAGTCTCTCGTTGGCTAATTAAATTTATAAAATCCTCCGCCAGAGCGCCGTCGTTTTCCTTCCCTCGCGTTCTGGAACGGTAAAAACGTTGTGTTGCGCGCGGTCCGTGAAGAGATTTAGCCAAATGTCCGTCACTGTCATAGCATAATACAAGAGTGCAAATTCGGCGGGAAAACTATTGGAACTAATGATTGTTATTGTTTTGGTTTGTCCGTTAGTCCATTTCAACTTCAACTTCAATGTGAATATTTTCTGGTTTCTTTGCTCAATTTTACAAATAAATCATTAAAATTTACAATATAAATAAATATACAATCAAACACCGATGACACTTATGATCAGTTTTATGCATTTAATAATTAGTACATGCCGTATTTTTCATTAAAAATACTATATATGATTGTACTGCAGTACAAGTGGAAAGACAGCGTATTAGTGTTAGCATTAGCATTAGCACACACATTTTGCTACATTTATGAGCTAAAAAAACCAAACAAAATGTATACAATTGACCATTTAGCCACCGCTAAAAATCTGCATCAGCTTGGGCCCACATATATGTTCGACTTCTAGTGTTGTCTCTTATAGCTCGTGTATCGTACATTAGCTTGATTTCCACCCGTTAGCTTCAAGTAGCGTCAAACACAAACGCGTGGAGGTACGTGGTGTGATGCACTTTGTCTCGCTGCAACCTTCGTTTCGCACTGGAGCCCAAAACTAACAATGGGCACCAAAGTTGAGGCAATAGGTCATGACCCTCAGGGTCAATGGGTCCTGGGTACCCTAACCCCTAGCATGGGGGCGGCGGGGGGGGAGCTTTGGGTTGTTACTGTGCAACCTCATCATTTCAATATCTCCATAAAGTAAAAAAAAAACAATCTATGTAGGAAAACAGTGCTTCATTAATTAAACTTTAAACCCAACATAAATCACCATGTGCCTAGACA
>NW_028154702.1:17500-19521 GCF_963457635.1 Microchirus variegatus | reverse complement strand
CCGTTTCTCAGGCTCCCTCTCCGGAATCGAACCCTGATTCCCCGTTACCCGTGGTCACCATGGTAGGCACAGAAAGTACCATCGAAAGTTGATAGGGCAGACATTCGAATGAGACGTCGCCGCCACGGAGGGCCAGCGATCGGCTCGAGGTTATCTAGAGTCACCAAAGCGGTCGGGGCGCCCGCCCCGAGGAGCAGGACACCCCGCATGGGTTTTGGGTCTGATAAATGCACGCATCCCCGGAGGTCAGCGCTCGTTGGCATGTATTAGCTCTAGAATTGCCACAGTTATCCAAGTAAACTTGGGAGCGATCAAAGGAACCATAACTGATTTAATGAGCCATTCGCAGTTTAACTGTACCGGCCGTGTGTACTTAGACTTGCATGGCTTAGTCTTTGAGACAAGCATATGCTACTGGCAGGATCAACCAGGTAGCCCCCCTTGTGTGGTGCGGGGTGAAAACCCCCCAACCGCGAGGTCGGAGGAACCCGCAGGGGATCGGAGGACCGCGCGGGGCCGCCGCCGGCCGAAGCCGGCCTTGGCCGAGGCTTTCCTTGGGACTGGGCGAGCGTGGAGCTCGCCCCCGGTGCGTTAGGGTAAGAGAAAACGTGTCTCGGGGTCACCCGCCGCGGGTGCTCGCAGCCGCACCCCCGCCGGGGCAGGGGGGGCCGGAGGCACCGCGACGGGGCCCCTCGTGGGGCTCCTGGGTCAGACGGGGCGTCTCAGTCTCGCTCGGGGGTCTGCGGACCCGGGGTAGTGTGGGGAGAGAGGCTCCGGGTTGAGAGGGGTTAGCTACGAGGGAAAACCCCCGTAGCGTCGCCCCCCCCTCCCCAAAGCCCCGTCTCTCCACGTGCCCCCGGGACCCATGGAAGCGAACCCGCAGGTTGGAGGAACCGTCCACCCGAACACCGGGCAAAAGCCCGGCCGGCAGCGGCCCTCCTAAGGCGGGTCACGATGTCCGATCGATCAGCATGGTTGTATGGATGTATTTCTCCATGTGCATGAAAAACGGCCAAAATGGTGAAAATGGAAAAAAATCCCCCCTCTCAGAACCTATTTCCATCATCCGTAGGCAAATAGAAAAATTTCCACCATCTCAGAATTTTTCTATGTCCCTTAGGCACTTAGAAAATTTTTGGCAATCTCAAAAAGCTCTCAAAAAAGCTCTCCCTGATATTGTGCGCAGACCACCACACAGACACCTAACTAGGACTTGGAGAAAATATTTTCGCACCCAAGTAGAACTTTTTTTCACTATTTTCAATGGGAATCACTCCAAACTTACAGAGGACCCTCCTGGGGGTAATACTAACTGTTTTCCGGGGTTTCAATTTTTTGGACCTCCAGGCTCCGCACCGGCACTTCCGCGGAGGTCTACCCGGGCCCCGGTGCCCCGTTTCCCGCAGGCCCGCCGCCACACACCGCCCCTAAACCATGGAAGTCAAATTTTTTTTTTTTTTTCCTCTAACTCCTGGAGCTCAACACCCAGGCTTACACAGACGCTTACCCGCCCCAGGGGGGCCCCCCCAGACACTGCCTCACACCGCTGGTAACCCTAAGTTGACACTTAGGAAATTTTCACTAACTCCTGGAGCTCAACACCCAGGCTTACCCTGACACTTACCCGACCCAGAGGGGGTCCTAGCCCGGCCAAAAACACTGCCTCACACCGCCCCTAACCCTGGAAGTCAAAGTGGACACTTAGGAAATTTTCACTAACTCCTGGAGCTCAACACCCAGGCTTCACCTGACACTTACCCGACCCAGAGGGGGTCCTAGCCCGGCCAAAAACACTGCCTCACACCGCCCCTAACCCTGGAAGTCAAAGTGGACACTTAGGAAAATTTTCACTAACTCCTGGAGCTCAACACCCAGGCTTCACCTGACACTTACCCGACCCAGAGGGGGTCCTACCCCGGCCAAAAACACTGCCTCACACCGCCCCTAACCCTGGAAGTCAAAGTGGACACTTAGGAAAATTTCACTAACTCCTGGAGCTCAACACCCAGGCTTCACCTGAC
>NW_028154703.1:0-2000 GCF_963457635.1 Microchirus variegatus | reverse complement strand
GTGAAAATATTCACATTTAAGAAGCTGAAAAATGACAGAAACATGAAATATTCACATTTAAGAAGCTGAAAAATGACAGAAACTAGAAAATATTCACATTTAAGAAGCTGAAAAATGACAGAAACGTGAAAATGTTCACATTTAAGAAGCTGAAAAATGACAGAAACATGAAAATATTCACATTTAAGAAGCTGAAAAATGACAGAAACATGAAAATATTCACATTTAAGAAGCTGAAAAATGACAAACATGAAAATATTCACATTTAAGAAGCTGAAAAATGACAGAAACGTGAAAATATTCACATTTAAGCTGAAAAATGACAGAAACGTGAAAATATTCACATTTAAGAAGCTGAAAAATGACAGAAACATGAAAATATTCACATTTAAGAAGCTGAAAAATGACAGAAACGTGAAAATATTCACATTTAAGAAGCTGAAAAATGACAGAAACGTGAAAAATATTCACATTTAAGACGCTGAAAAATGACAGAAACGTGAAAATATTCACATTTAAGAAGCTGAAAAATGACAGAAACGTGAAAATATTCACATTTAAGAAGCTGAAAAATGACAGAAACGTGAAAATATTCACATTTAAGAAGCTGAAAAACGACAGAAACGTGAAAATATTCACATTTAAGAAGCTGAAAAATGACAGAAACGTGAAAATATTCACATTTAAGAAGCTGAAAAACGACAGAAACGTGAAAATATTCACATTTAAGAAGCTGAAAAATGACAGAAACGTGAAAATGTTCACATTTAAGAAGCTGAAAAATGACAGAAATGTGAAAATATTCACATTTAAGAAGCTGAAAAATGACAGAAACGTGAAAATATTCACATTTAAGAAGCTGAAAAATGACAGAAACGTGAAAATATTCACATTTAAGAAGCTGAAAAATGACAGAAACGTGAAAATGGTCACATTTAAGAGGCTGAAACAGTGTCAGACAAACAGCATCAGACTCTGGACAAACACGGCTCCAGCGTTTTAAATTCATATCAATATTTAATCGCAGTTAAAAGCAGCAACAATTTACCGAGATAATGGACAGAGTTCACGTGGTTCGACTTTTTATATTGGAAAAAACAATGACGTCAACGGATGCCAGCAGTTTCTGTACATACAGATATATACACACATATATGTATATATGTATATACGTATGGATGTATATACACATGTATATATATATATACAAACATCAATTAACAACTAACTTAACCTCCTTTAAAAGTAAACAAAGTATCTTCATAGAACAAGTTCACTTTAGTTTTAATGAACCTTATTATTTAAAGTATTACTGTGTATTATTGTGTATTACTGTGTATTATTGTATTTCAGTGAAGTCAGAGTATAATCCTGACTGCAGTATTATCGTTTTTAATCTTTGTGTTTCTCATCGTTAGTAAAACCAGTCGATCACAACGTTAACGACGACGAACCACGAACCTCACAGGACAGGTGAGGGGCGTGGCCTGTGTCAGGGGGGCGTGGCCTATGTCAGGGACCTCCCCCTCCTCCTCCTCATAGTTATTGTTATTCAGTGATGTTAGACTCAGACACATTTGGACTTCATTAGAGCTGCGACCACAGAGCTCACATCACAGCTAACGCTAACGCTAACTCTCTGTCTGTAACTGGAGCCTCAGTGAAAACATTCCGTTTGAAGCTGAAACTCATGAATGTTTGAAAAACCTCCTCAAAGTTTAGACTTTTAAAGAAAGAGAGACTTTTTTTTAATGAGCAGAGAAACGATCGACATCAGCTCTGACGTCTGTTCTCAGCTCTGTTTGTCCTTCAGGACTGAAGTTACAACAAAATAAGGAGAAGCTTTAATAATTGAGGCAGAAGCTACAGAAGCTGAAGCTACAAAAGCTACAGAAGCTACAAAAGCTACAGAAGCTGCAGAAGCTGAAGCTACAGAAGCTGCAGAAGCTACAGAAGCTACAGAAGCTGCAGAAGCTGAAGCTACAACAGCTGCAGAAGCT
>NW_028154706.1:0-1000 GCF_963457635.1 Microchirus variegatus | reverse complement strand
CGACCACCATCTCCCGCCCCACACCCTGGAGCTCCAGTGTATCGCCATTATATCCAAGTGTGTTCTCGAGTACTAGAAGATCCGGGCATCAAACCTCTGACCTTCCCACGACGTTATTGCATGATAACGGATACAAAACGTGATTCACCGCGACACAGAAAACACCAGTGCACGAAGAGTCGGGAGCGGAAGTGTGTTTTTGCGCGCGAACTCTTCGACCCCTTTACCGTCGCGTGTTTACCCAGCGTCAGGACAGGAAGTGGGTGGGGCGTCAGGACAGGAAGTGGGGGTGCAGGAGCCTCCCGAGATCCATCCTGTGTTTTTTTATTTGAAAGAAACGAGGCTCAGAAGGTTAAACGGCGACTCGCGACGACATTGTCTTGGTTCGTTTCCACAGGAAAAAACGCTCGGTCGCTGTCACGTCCTGAGAGGAAGCTGGAGGGGAACTGGACTTGTGACTTTTTATCACCAGGAAGGAAAGTGTGTGTTTTATTTGTCGCAGTGTGAGCATCTGTGCGTCCACCTGTTGGTGGTCACGTGTCGATATGCAAATATGTGTGTGTGTGTTATCAGGAAGAGGGAAATCCTAAGTGACAAAAACAAATCCTGTTTCCTGGTATTTTGTTTTTATGAAGGGCAGTGTGTGAATATCCATGACATAAGCAGGTCAGTGAGGACAAACGCTGAGCTGAACAAAGAGTTCCATTAAGAACTCCATTAAGCAAAGAAACAAAATAAAAAAAAATCACTTCTTTGTTCCTTATAGGACGTCTACAGTGAAAATATGCAGTGATGAAGAAGAAAAACACACTCACAATATCTCAAAAACATGTTTTGATGATGCTTTTTTTTCCCAGAGCGTTTTTTTGCCTTTCACCCCAACCTGTCTAGGCAGATGGCCGCACATCTTTGAGTCTGGCTCTGTCTGGGTTTCTCTTCTCGCTATAATATTAGAAAGATTTCTGCTTCAGAGGTCTCAAACGTGCGGCCCATGGGCCAC